>NC_053161.1:134436262-134633762 GCF_016835505.1 Polypterus senegalus
AATAGAACTTGAAAAGATATATTTTTCAAATGTGATCGCAAAATTCAGATAGAGTTGGCCAGCACTACAGCATGCCTCAATGAGTCATCCTCCCCTCGCTCTTACTTTTTTACCGTTCATCTAATGAATACACTGAGTATGGCTTTACCAAAACAATCATTGATGGCGAATAAAGTATCCATTATTCGAGTATGTAGATCGGGATATATATATATACATATATATATATACCAGCGTATAGCTTAACAGATAGTGTGTTAAAAAGCTAGAAAAAGAAAAGGGAACATTTTAAAAATAGCATAACATGACTGTCAATATACAGTATTTGTTTTGTGAGTGTTACTGAGTGTTGCTGTCATCAAGGATTTGATTATCATTATTTCTTTCAATCAGGTTATTATTTGTAGGATGTGTTGTGTTCAAGTTACATTCCGTGTTTGTCAATCGTTGTAAAGATGACAGGTTTCATTCATCGATTAGTTTCTTACTGCATCAATAAACAGCTCGTCTTCTTCTTTATCTGAGACCTGACACACTGCATGCCGCGGTTTTTACACTGTCTTCCTTTAGCGGGACATTGACTTTTTCCACCGTGTGCTTTGTTTCCACAGTAGCTGGATTTATGAATATGCTTATCAGGCGCTTCATTTTTTTGCTGCCTTTTCAATTGTGTAATTCGGTTTTTGTTCAGCGCTCTTTGGAACTGTTGCTTTTTATCTGTGCACTGCGTCAGTTCACGTGAGCCATTCGGTGTACTTGCATCGAAGGTTCCCAGCTGTGCTGGTGCCATCTCGTGCTATGTCCATAGCTTTATTTAATGTTACCTTAGTCCTGGCACTTAAAACTTTCTCTCGCAGTTTAGCTGAGTTTGTGTCAAACACCACCCTGACCATCTCATCTTCCTCTCCATAAGCACAGTCCTTCACCCGTGAATATTTACCCGTGGCAGTTTGCTATTGGATTTACCGCTGGAACGGACCTTATATGGGCAGGCACTAAATTACAAACGGCAGCCTGTCTATGAACTTAATTTAAAGTGAATATGGTTGTATATGTCCTTTCATTTCCTTCTTGATTGTTTAAGCTGCCTTCTCAATTATACCGTATGTTTTCTTGGCGCTTTTGAGGTCTTCCTGGTTTTCTATGTACTGCGTGATTACGTGGGAGCGTGATAATGTCACCTGAACTCCGCCCCACGGTGTTGAAGCTCATCTCCATTACAGTAAATGGAGAAAAGCAGCTTCAGTTAATGACCATTACGTAGAATTTGATATAAAACCTGCCCAACTTTTATAAGGAAGTAAGGAATGAACCTGCCAAATTTCAGCCTTCCACCCACATGGGAAGTTGGAGAATTAGTGATGAGTCAGTGAGTGAGTGAGTGAGTGAGGGCTTTGCCTTTTATTAGTATAGATACAAATACATACTATTATATATATATATATATTATACACATATATATATATATATATATATATATATATATATATACACATATATATATATATATATATATATATATACACTATATATATATATATATATATATATATAATATATTATATATACATATATATATATATTATATATACATATATATATATATCATATAACATACATATATACATGACAAAAAAATAATACAACTGCACACTCCCACACCACACAGCACACATTAGCGTATTATCAAAACACCTATAGCTGAACAAATGCTAGTACACAATACAACGCCAACTAATAAACACATATGCTTGCACTGACACTTATGATCACAATATATACTACATATATATAATATACATATATATACATATATATATATACACATATTATATATATATACCATATATATATATAACATATTTATATGTATACATCATAATATATATATATATATATATACATATATATATATATATATATATATATATATATATATATATACACATATATATATATATATATATATATATATATATATATATATATACATATATATATATATATATACACTGAGCATATTACTTTGGGCAACCTTGTTAATAGTCATTATTTTCCTGTATAAATCTTGGTTGTTACGATAAAAATGTCAGTTAAATATATCATATAGGAGACACACACAGTGATATTTGAGAAGTGAAATGAAGTTTATTGGATTTACAGAAAGTGTGCAATAATTGTTCAAACAAAATCAGGCAGGTGCATAAATTTGGGCACCACAAAAAGAAATGAAATCAATATTTAGTAGATCCGCCTTTTGCAGAAATTACAGCCTCTAAACGCTTCCTGTAGGTTCCAATGAGAGTCTGGATTGTGGTTGAAGGTATTTTGGACCATTCCTCTTTACAAAACATCTCTAGTTCATTCAGGTTTGATGGCTTCCGAGCATGGACAGCTCTCTTTAACTCACACCACAGATTTTCAATTATATTCAGGTCTGGGGACTGAGATGGCCATTCCAGAACGTTGTACTTGTTCCTCTGCATGAATGCCTTAGTGGATTTTGAGCAGTGTTTCGGTCGTTGTCTTGTTGAAAGATCCAGCCCCGCAGCTTCAGCTTTGTCACTGATTCCTGGACATTGGTCTCCAGAATCTGCTGATACTGAGTGGAATCCATGCGCCCCTCAACTTTGACAAGATTCCCAGTCCCTGCACTGGCCACACAGCCCCACAGCATGATGGAACCACCACCATATTTTACTGTAGGTAGCAGGTGTTTTTCTTGGAATGCTGTGTTTTTTTCCTCCATGCATAACGCCCCCTTGTTATGCCCAAATAACTCAATTTTAGTTTCATCAGTCCACAGCACCTTATTCCAAAATGAAGCTGGCTTGTCCAAATGTGCTTGAGCATACCTCAAGCGCTCTGTTTGTGCTGTGGGCGGAGAAAAGGCTTCCTCTGCATCACTCGCATACAGCATCTCCTTGTGTAAAGTGCTCAATGGTTGAACGATGCACAGTGACTCCATCTGCTGCAAGATGATGTTGTAGGTCTTTGGTGCTCGTCTGTGGGTTGACTCTGACTGTTCTCACAATTCGTCGCTTTTGTCTATCCGAAATCTTTCTTGGTCTGCCACTTCGAGCCTTAACTTGAACTGAGCCTGTGGTCTTCCATTTCCTCAATATGTTCCTAACTGTGGAAACAGACAGCTTAAATGTCTGGGACAGCTTTCTGTATCCTTCCCCTAAACCATGATGGTGGACAATCTTTGTCTTCAGGTCATTTGAGAGTTGTTTTGTGACCCCCATGTTGCTACTCTTCAGAGAAAATTAAAGGAGGAGGGAAACTTACAATTGACCCCCTTAAATACTCTTTCTCATTATAGGATTCACCTGTGTATGTAGGTCAGGGGTCATTGAGCTTACCAAGCCAATTTGAGTTCCAATAATTAGTTCTAAAAGTTTTGGAATCAATAAAATGACAACAGTGCCCAAATTTATGCACCTGCCTGATTTTGTTTGAACAATTATTGCACACTTTCTGTAAATCCAATAAACATTTCACTTCTCAAATATCACTGTGTGTGTCTCCTACGTATATGATATATTTAACTGACATTTAATATTGTAACAACCAATGATTTATACAGAAAAATAATGACTATTAACAAGGTTGCCCAAACTTTTTAAAGCTTTTAATACGAAGTGTTGAATATAAACTAAAACTAACAAAAACAAATAAATACTTATGGTGCTGCCACATACCATTGTTTAAAACATTTGTGATATAATCTGTAAACTTATTCATGCAAATACCACATTATGTTGGACAAACAGGCCTGCAACAGAGCCTTGAACAATATAGCACACATCAGAAAAACCAAGCATGTGAAGCAACTGAGGCAAGAGATTGCTTCAGATATCAAGTGAGCAAGATCATCTGCTCAAGAAGTCCACTGAAACTTTTGTTTTCATAATAATGTTAAGACCCTGGATGCCATTAAGAAATACACTATTTACCATTTTACATATCAGGCAACATCTCAAAACATCACAGAAAGAATCACAGCCAAAGTTACAGCTGCTTCTACGGTTGAACACAAATGTTACTACACAAGATTGAGTGTATACAGTGCATCTGGAAAGTATTCACAGCGCATCACTTTTTCCACATTTTGTTATGTTACAGCTTTATTCCAAAATGGATTAAATTCTACACACAACACCCCATAATGACAACGAGAAACAAGTTTACTTGAGGTTTTTGCAAATTTATTAAAAATAAAAAAATTGAGAAAGCACATGTACATAAGTATTCACAGCTTTTGCCATGAAGCTCAAAATTGAGCTCAGGTGCATCATGTTTCCCCTGATCATCCTTGAGATGTTTCTGCAGCTTAATTGGAGTCCACCTGTGATAAATTTGGTTGATTGGACATGATTTGGAAAGGCACACACCTGTCTATATAAGGTCCCACAGTTGACAGTTCATGTCAGAGCACAAACCAAGCATGAAGTCAAAGGAACTGTCTGTAGACCTCCGAGACAGGATTGTCTCGAGGTGCAAATCTGGGGAAGGTTACAAAACAATTTCTGCTGCTTTGAAGGTCCCAATGAGCACAGTGGCCTCCATCATCCTTAAGTGGAAGAAGTTCAAAACCACCAGGACTCTTCCTAGAAGAGAGCTGGCCGGCCATCCAAACTGTGCAATCGGGGGAGAAGGGCCTTAAGTCAGGGAGGTGACCAAGAACCCGATGGTCACTCTGTCAAAGCTCCAGAGGTCCTCTGTGGAGAGAGGAGAACCTTCCAGAAGGACAACCATCTCCGCAGCAATCCACCAATCAGGCCTGTATGGTAGAGTGGCCAGACGGAAGCCACTCCTTAGTAAAAAGCACATGGAAGCCCGGCCTGGAGTTTGCCAAAAGGCACCTGAAGGACTCTCAGACCATGAAAAACAAAATTCTCTGGTCTGATGAGACAAAGATTGAACTCTTTGGTGTGAATGCCAGGCGTCACGTTTGGAGGAAACCAGGCACCGCTCATCACCAGATCAATACAATCCCTGCAGTGAAGCATGGTGGTGGCAGGATCATGCTGTGGGTATGTTTTTCAGCGGCAGGAACTGGGAGACTAGTCAGGATAAAGGGAAAGATGACTGCAGCAATGTACAGAGACATCCTGAATGAAAACCTGCTCCAGAGCGCTCTTGACCTCAGACTGGGGTGACGATTCATCTTTCAGCAGGACAACGACCCTAAGCACACAGCCAAGATATCAAAGGAGTGGCTTCAGGACAACTCTGTGAATGTCCTTAAGTGGCCCAGCCAGAGCCCAGACTTGAATCTGACTTGAACATCTCTGGAGAGATCTTAAAATGGCTGTGCACTGATGCTTCCCATCCAACCTGTTGGAGCTTGAGAGGTGCTGCAAAGAGGAATTGGCGAAACTGGCCAAGGATAGGTGTGCCAAGCTTGTGGTATCATATTCAAAAAGACTTGAGGCTGTAATTACTGCCAAAGGTGCATTGACAAAGTATTGAGCAAAGGCTGTGAATACTTATGTACATGTGATTTCTCAGTTTTTTTTTTTGTTAATAAATTTGCAAAAACCTCAAGTAAACTTTTTTCAAGTTGTCATTATGGGGTGTTGCGAGTAGAATTCTGAGGAAAAAAATGAATTTAATCCATTTTGGAATAAGGCTATAACATAACAAAATGTGGAAAAAGTGATGCGCTGTGAATACTTTCCGGATGCACTGTATATCAGTTACAACACACATTCAGTACATATGTACCTTTGAAAACCTGTGAAAACTTAGTAGACATATTGTATATAAATTTAATTGGTCTAAATCAGTATTTCCCCGATTAGTCACTTTTGGAAATTCTCTAAACTTATTATTCCAGTTACTACTACTATATAATGAAACGCTACTGCCTACGTATGCGAGTGTGATCACTCCAAGCAATGTGATTGGTCAGTTTGGCAAAGAAGTTAAAACTGAGAATTTCAGCAAAACAAATAACTAACCCAAGTGATGCTGGGTCTCTAAATACTAAAGAGGAGCAACATGAGTTGTCTTCAAACACTGGAAATACAGTATTTGCAAGAATGAAAATTAAGTTTCCATTTTTTGTGCCCTAGGGCTGTTGTAACTTTATTGGAGTTGCTGTCATGATTCCTGTATTTTTTGCCTCTGGAGAGTATTTTTGTACTTTTTTATGTGAATCTAGCTTTTCTTGATATATTTCCATCATTATGACGATAAGATCATCACAGCACTATTTACAATGGCTTTCTTAGTGGATGCTGCCATTTTGCAGATTTTTCTTGGCTGCAACTATGCTGTTAGTGGTTGCAGCATCTTTTGATACCCATGTGATCAGTGGCACTGTGACTCTTAACATCATCACACATTCATTGACTTTTTCCTTCCTTTCCTTTATTTTTATTATTTTACCTTTTTCTTTAACTTCTTAAATAAATAAATTTTAATTAAAGTCTCGTTTGTTTGGGCAGGGTTTTGACAGAAATCTATAAATACTTCTTATGGCTCTATTTTTTAGATGTATTTATGCAATGGACTGTCCTGGTTTCTCATTGGGCATTGTATGACAAAAAGAGATTACATCACATTTGGTTCTTCTCCAAAATGAATGAAATATATTTATATTATCATTTTCTTTCTATTATTTCCTGGTGAGCATCACGGCAGGAGCATGCTAACTTTCTGACCAGACCTCTCTATCTTCGGTGAGTATTCAAAATCTTCCTTAAGAATGCAGATATACAGTTGTGTTTGAAAGTTTGCGAATATTTCTGCATAAATATTACCTAAAACATCATCTCATTCACTGAAGTCCTAAAAATAGATAAAGAGAAACCAGTTAAACAAATGAGACAAAAATATTATACTTTGTCATTTATTTATTGAGGAAAATGATCGAATACTACATATTTGTGAGTGGCAAAAAAGTATGTGAACCTCTAGGATTAGCAGTTAGTTTGAAGGTGAAATTCGAGTCAGGTGTTTTCAATCAATGGGATGACAATAAGGTGCGAGTGGGCACCCTGTTGTATTTGAAGAACAGGGATCTATCAAAGTCTGCTCTTCACAACACATGTTTGTGGAAGTGTAACATGGCACAAACAAAGGAGATTTCTGAGGACCTCATCAGGCTGGAAAAGGTTACAAAACCATCACTAAAAAGTGTGGACTCCTCCAATCCACAGTCAGACAGATTGTCTACAAATGGAGGAAATTTAAGACCATTGTTACCATCCCCAGGAGTGGTCAACCAATAAAGATCACTCTAAGAGCAAGGTGTGTAATAGTCGGCAAGGTCACAAAAGACCCCAGGGTAACTTCTAAGCAACTGAAGGTCTCTCTCACATTGGCTAAATGTTCATGAGTCAACTATCAGGGGAACAGTGAAGAACAATGGTGTGCATGGCAGGGTTGCAAGGAGAAAGCCACTGCTCTCCAATAAAAAATTGCTGCTCGTCTGCAGTTTACTAAAGATCACGTGGACAAACCAGAAGGCTATTGGAAGAATGTTTTGTGGATGGATGAGACCAAAATAGAACTTTTTGGTTTAAATGAAAAGCATTATGTTTGGAGAAAGAAAAACACTGCATTCCAGCATAAGAACCTTATCCCATCTGTGAAACATGGTGGTGGTAGTATTATGATTTGGGTCCGTTTTGCTGCATCTGGGCCAGGACGGCTTGCCTTCATTGATGGAACAATGAATTCTGAATTATATGAGAGAATTCTAAAGGAAAATGTCAGGACATCTGGCCATGAACTGAATCTCAAGAGAATGTGAGTCGTGCAGCAAGATAATGACCCTAAGCACACAAGTCGTTCTACCAAAGAATGGTTAAAGAAGAATAAAGTTAATGTTTTGGAATGGCCAAGTCAAAGTCCTGACCTCAATCCAATTGAAATGTTGTGGAAGGACCTGAAGCTGTTCTGTATGGAGGAATGGGCTAAAATTCCTCCAAGTCGGTGTGCAGGAATGATCAAAAGTTACCGGAAACGTTTACTTGCAGTTATTGCTGCAAAGGGGAGTCACACCAGATACTGAAAGCAAAGGTTCACATACTTTTGCCACTCACAAATATGTAATATTTGATTACAGTAATCCCATGCGATATCGTGCTTTGACTTTCGCGGTTTCGCTCTATCGCGGATTTTATATGAAAGCATAACTAAATACATAAAGCGGATTTTTCGCGGGTTCTGCGGACAATGTGTCTTTTTACTTCCTGTACATGCTTCCTCAGTTGGTTTGCCAAGTTGATTTCATACAAGGGACGCTATTGGCGGATGACTGAGAAGCTAACCAATCAGAGTACGCAGTTAAGTTCCTGCCTGCTGAATGCAGAGTTAACCAGGAAGTCTCGTCTCGCTCATTCAGCATCAACGTGTTTCGCTGTGTAAAGAGTTGTGCTCTTTTGTGTTTATCTTTGTGCATAGTCAAGCCCTTCATTATGGCTCCAAAAACGATCTGCTACTGCTTCAGGGGCCGTGCCCAAACGCAAATGGAAGATGTTAACGATTGCCGAAAAGGTAAACGTTTTGGATTTGTTGAAGGCTACGATTGTTTTTATTTAAAAAGTAGGAAAGGAATATAAGATCTACGGCCGCAGTGTCCTTTTAACCAGGGTGCAAAACAAGTTGTAAGTGGATGTAATAAGGCAGTAGTCTGGATGGAATCTGCTTTGGATTGAAGACTGCCAGAAGAAGAACAACGGCAGTGCTTTACAATCGCCTGAAGTGGCTCCTTTAAGGGCTGTAACGCTCTCCTTTGTTGTGCAGTAAAATAAAACCCATTGTTATCGGACAAGTCATCGTGTCATTGTTGGTGAGTAACCATAATTAATTTTCTACTTACAGTACTTAGTACATGTACGTACGTTTAGTGTCACTGTACACATACATTTACTGTATACTATTTTTGTTGCATTGTACGTATTTATTGCTGGTGGCATGTCTATCGTAATGGCTGTAACATGTGATATCGGATACACTCAATATCTTTAAAATAATATTTAGGTTTTACTGTATATAAACAGTGTGTTTATATACATAATTTCAATGAATCTTACCTAATGTCTAACAGAATACAAAGGGATTATGCTGTATAACTCTGCGGGGAATATTTATAAACAGTGTGGGCGAGTTTATAAGGGATTAAAATATATAAAAATAACCATAGAAACATATGGTTTCTACTTCGCGGATTTTCACCTATCGCGGGGGGGGTCTGGAACGCAACCCCCGCGATCGAGGAGGGATTACTGTATTTTCCTTAATAAATAATGACCAAGTATAATATTTTTGTCTCATTTGTTTAACACTAGAATTACCAGAGCCTACGAAAAAACTTGTAGATCCATCCCACCGTAAATCGCTTCTTAAAACCGTTCTCACCTCTCCGCCAGCATTTTTGTTAATCTAAATGTGCTGATAAAGAAAAGTTGCAAGTAGCCGGCTATTCCATCCCCCCACTGACTTAGAACATGCACAAACTTCTCCCAGCTCATGTCTTGATTGATTATCTGAGAGTGAAGTGGAGTTTTAGAGTGGAAATAATAGATCATTATTTGGAATACACGCATTTCACGTGTGTTCCGTTTCTACCGTAATCTGTGTAAACACATTTTAAAAACAGAAACTTTTTTCATATTGTTGTAGTAAATGACAAAATGTAGGGATAAACTATATAAAGTATGAAGCCAGAAGTCCAAATATCAAATGAACAGTTTCACAAATGGTACAAATATAACAGAACAAGTATGCTTTTATTCAAAAACTAGTAAAATACCTGCGCTTCGCGAGAGGCGAAGTAGTGTGTTAAAGTAATGAAAAGAAAAGGAAACATTTTAATAATAATGTAACATGATTGACAATGTAATTTTGTCGTCATTGTCATGAGTGTTGCTGGCATACGGTATAAATATACACATATATATATATAAATATACACATATATATATATATATATATATATATATATATATATATATATATATATATATATATATATATATACACTAGCAAAATATCCGCACTTCGCAGCGGAGAAGTAGTGTGTTAAAGAAGTTATGAAAAAAGAAAAGGAAACATTTTAAAAATAACGTAAGATGATTGTTAATGTAATTGTTTTGTCACTGATATGAGTGTTGCTGTCATATATATATATAGACACAGACACACACACACAGACATATATACATATACATATATATGCATATATATACATATACTTATATATATATATACATATACACATATATGCATATGCATATATAGCAAAATACCCACGCTTTGCAGCAGAGAAGTAGTGTGTTAAAGAAGTAATGAAAAAGAAAAGGAAACATTTTAATAATAATGTAACATGATTGACAATGTAATTGTTTTGTCATGAGTGTTGCTGGCATATATATATATCTACATATATACAGACACACATTTACATAAACCTCTCTCTCTCTCTCTCTATCTATATATATATATATATATATATATATATACACATACATACATACATACATACATACATACACATCTCCTTTGGGGTGCGAGGAGCTGTTGCTGGGGGTTCCAGAATTCACTGAGGAAGAAAAATTTAAAACATTATTTGTACAAAATCTTAATTTATCTATCCATTCCAAAAAATTAAATGGGCAGGCTATTTCGTATCAGTGCAATATGCTGCTTGTTAAAACGGATGACTCGTAATCTTACGTGCGCTTAGTGCTGCGTGGGTATTATGAACTATCGTATTTGTTCAAGTTCTACTTAAATTTTAAATATAAGTAATTTTTATTTGGTCGACAGAAATATGTTTAGTAGGAATGAAAGTTAAATTTAATCATCATTGCATAAATTTTTCTTCACCATAGAAATTTAAAGACTAAATCCAACTTCCATTCCTATCAAAGATATTTCTGGCGACTAAATAGATCCTACTGTAGTATATCCAAATTCGAGCTATTGAGCTGTCGCCTGCCTGCCTGCGTCACCCTCGCATCGCTCTTACTTTTTTTCCGTTCATTTAATCTTGGCTAGTCGCGGAAATATTATAACATGGAAGGAGGATTACACCAGTATGGCTTTACCAAAACAATCATTGATGTGAATAAAGTATCTATGATTCCTAAAGCTTAAATTGGTGATCTGGTTTTCTGCGTTAACCTCATATTTTTTCATACTTCTTCCCAAACAGGGGTTGCGAGAGTAAAATGAATCATTAAGCGCTGATATATATATATTGAATATATTGAAATAGTTTTACTATCAAATAATGCAAACAGTATGCGGCACGTGCTTCGCCCTAATTCTGGGCTCATCAGGCAGTACACACTGCACCCATTCTCGCGAATTGAACCTAAGACGTCAGCGCTAAAGGTGAAGCCTCTCATGTTGTGCTATGGTGTGTGGGTCGTTTATTTGACAGTATTGTAGATCGGGGTGTATATATATATATATATATATATATATATATATATATAACTTTTGAGAATGCAACGTATAGTTTTGTCCAGGAGGAAAGCAATGTTGCCTCAAATCAATGGCAACCTTTTGTAGGGTGTGTCCCTGAGACTTATTAATTGTCATCGCGAAGCAGAGCCTTACTGGAAATTTGAGGCATTTCAATTCAAATGGGAGATCAGAGGGTATAACGGTGATGCCAGCAATACATTCAGAGTGTGGCGCTCTGCTTTTTCTGTGTAGCTGCCTTCACACAGCCTCTCTGCTGCTTTATAAACGAACGCCATAGAAAGCCATCACCTTGTAAATTGTGTAATGCGCTTTTGAACAGGTTTGATGCATGGAAGTGATCACTTTCAGTGCTGTGTTCAGTAAGTTCTCGTGAGGTGCTATCTTGTGTGATGTTGCGATGTCTACGGCTTAATTTAATGTTATCTAATACCCGGTACTTAAAAGTTTCTGGCTGCACTCCGGTTGTAATATGACGAAGCTGCGCGAGCTCACTTTTGAGAATGCAAGTATAGTTGTCCAGGAGAAAAGCAATCTTGCCTGAAATCAATGGCATCGTTTTGTAGGGTCTGTCCTTGAGACTTATTACTTGTCATCGCAGCTGAGCCTTACTGGAAATTGGAGGTATCTGAATTGAAATGGGAGATTAGAGGGTATAAAGGGGGCGCGAGGAATACATTGAGTGTGGAGAAACTCTAGAGACAGCGTGTGTATTAACTTGTGGATTTTCCTGTGAGTATTTGGTGGGAGTGTGATGAAGTTGCTTCGGAAGACGCTGTTAGCATGAGCTCAGCTCAGAGCGAAATGAGGTAAATGGGAGGGATATGATGACGTGACTCCCCAACCGCTTAACTGTCAATCCCCCACAAACACAGTCTCTCGGAATTTGCATAAGCACACCCCTTCACCTGCAATTTTAACTTAGTTACAAAGTGATCAAAACTCTTGTTTATATCCTGCGTCCTCTCATTAAACTTGTATCCCGCATTACCCGTGGGCATGAGAAACACCAGCGGCACCCTGTCTATTAACTTAAAGTTTAGGTTTACACCTTTCTTTCCAGCACTCATTAATATGGTAGTATATGTCACTCGCTCGTTTCTTATTGTTTCGCTGCCTTCTCAATTATATAATGCATGTTTTTATAATGCATGTTTTCTTCAGCGCGTTTTGGAGCTCTTCCTGGTTTTCTACGTAGTGCGTTGACAGTCAGTTCACGTGATTATGTGGGAGGCGTGATGATGTCACACGAAACTCCGCCCCCCACGGAACTGGCTGAACTCCATTACAGTAAATGGAGAAAAATACCTTCCAGTTATGACCATTACGCGTAGAATTTCGAAAAAGGAATGAGCCTGCCAAATTTCAGCCTTCCACCCACACGGGAAGTTGGAGAATTAGTGATGAGTCAGTCAGTCAGTCAGTCAGTGAGTGAGTCAGTGAGGGCTTTGCATTTTATTAGTGTATATACATATATATATATATATATATACATATATATATATATACATATATATACACACATATGTATATATGTATATATACACAAACACACATATATACATATACACACATATATATATATATATATATATATATATATATATATATACATACAGTGGTGTGAAAAACTATTTGCCCCTTCCTGATTTCTTATTCTTTTGCATGTTTGTCACACAAAATGTTTCTGATCATCAAAAACATTTAACCATTAGTCAAATATAACACAAGTAAACACAAAATGCAGTTTTTAAATGATGATATTTATTATTTAGGAGAAAAAATCCAAACCTACATGGCCCTGTGTGAAAAGTAATTGCCCCTTGTTAAAAAATAACCTAACTGTGGTGTATCACACCTGAGTTCAATTTCGTAGCCACCCCAGGCCTGATTACTGCCACACCTGTTTCAATCAAGAAATCACTTAAATAGGAGCTGCCTGACACAGAGAAGTAGACCAAAAGCACCTCAAAAGCTAGACATCATGCCAAGATCCAAAGAAATTCAGGAACAAATGAGAACAGAAGTAATTGAGATCTATCAGTCTGGTGAAGGTTATAAAGCCATTTCTAAAGATTTGGGACTCCAGGGAACCACAGTGAAAGCCATTATCCACAAATGGCAAAAACATGGAACAGTGGTGAAACTTCCCAGGAGTGGCCGGCCGACCAAAATTACCCCAAGAGCGCGAGACGACTCATCCAAGAGGTCACAAAGACCCCAGGACAACGCGTCTAAAGAACTGCAGGCCTCACTTGCCTCAATTAAGGTCAGTGTTCACGACTCCACCATAAGAAAGAGACTGGGCAAAAACGGCCTGCATGGCAGATTTCCAAGACGTAAACCACTGTTAAGCAAAAGAACATTAGGGCTCGTCTCAATTTTGCTAAGAAACATCTCAATGATTGCCAAGACTTTTGGGAAAATACCTTATGGACTGATGAGACAAAAGTTGAACTTTTTGGAAGGCAAATGTCCCGTTACATCTGGCATAAAAGGAACATAGCATTTCAGAAAAGAACATCATACCAACAGTAAAATATGGTGGTGGTAGTGTGATGGTCTGGGGTTGTTTTGCTGCTTCAGGACCTGGAAGGCTTGCTGTGATAGATGGAACCATGAATTCTACTGTCATTCTACCAAAAAATCCTGAAGGAGAATGTCCGGCCATCTGTTCGTCACCTCAAGCTACAGCGATCTTGGGTGCTGCAACAGGACAATGACCCAAAACACACCAGCAAATCCACCTCTGAATGGCTGAAGAAAAACAAGATGAAGACTTTAGAGTGGCCTAGTCAAAGTCCTGACCTGAATCCAATTGAGATGCTATGGCATGACCTTAAAAAGGCGGTTCATGCAAGAAAACCCTCAAATAAAGCTGAATTACAACAATTCTGCAAAAATGAGTTGGCCAAAATTCCTCCAGAGCGCTGTAAGAGACTCATTGCAAGTTATCGCAAACGCTTGATTGCAGTTATTGCTGCTAAGGGTGGCCCAACCAGTTATTAGGTTCAGGGGCAATTACTTTTTCACACAGGGCCATGTAGGTTTGGATTTTTTTTTCTCCCTAAATAATAAAAACCATCATTTAAAAACTGCATTTTGTGTTTACTTGTGTTATATTTGACTAATGGTTAAATGTGTTTGATGATCAGAAACATTTTGTGTGACAAACATGCAAAAGAATAAGAAATCAGGAAGGGGGCAAATAGTTTTTCACACCACTGAATACACACATATATATACATACATATATACATATACACATATATACATATATATGTATACATATACACATATATACACATATATGTATACATATACACATATATATACACATATATATACACATATATACATATATATATATATACATATATATACACATATATATATACATATATATACACATATATATATACATATATACACACATATATATATTATATATATATTATATATATATATATATATATATATATATTATATATATATATATATATATATATATATATATATATATATACATATATACAAATCTACATATATATATATCTACATATATATATTAGGGTTGGGACTCGATTAAAAAAATTAATCTAATTAATTAGAGGCTGTGTAATAATTAATCTTGATTAATTGTATGTAATCACACATGAAAATTTGCCCCAAATCACAATTTTTTTTTTTTGATTTAAAAGGATTTTAGTTGGCGACAGAATCAAATAATAGACATGGATATGAATATGGTAAACTCAAGCTCTTTTAATTTCTGAAAAAAAAATGCTTTTAAACTGCATTTCAATTCAAAACAGAAACAAAAATATCATCCCTAGCTAAAATTGGGCAGACTTAAAAATAAAGTGATAGTTTAAGTACTTTAAGTACATTTTCAGAATGGTATTGTCTTTAAATAATAATAACAAAAATTTCAACATAAAGTGCAATTTTTCTTCTTAAAAAAATAAGGCAAAAACATAAAAGTTAATTTGACCAGCTTCACCTTTAAACTCTGAGTAACCTTAGCCAAAATTATTTTGTACATTAGGCTAAAACAGTGTGATCATTGAACATTTTTTTAATTATATGTAATTAGAATTACGAACGGTCACGGAAGTCCAATGATCCCCAGTAAGAGCCACAAAGTCCGCTTTCTGTAATGCATCTAATTTTGCTTTTATCAAGGCTTCCGTCGGGTAGTCTTTTGAAATGAAATTTTCCTCCGATCAGTCCTAGGAACGAGCTTTATTCCGACTCTAACATTTTTGTAGCTCTGATGTGTGCATCAATGTAATCGATGTACCAGGAAATCATGCATTGACAAAAGTTCCCCTTTGCTTGGAATTGAAAGTGTGATTAAATGCGTTATTTTTTTTAACGCGTTATGGAGTACATGCATCGAAGCTTCTCAGCTGTGCTTGTGCTAAGAAAAGGAAACATTTTAAAAATAACGTAACATGATTGTGAATGTAATAGTTTTGTGACCGTTATGAGTGTTGCTGTCATCAAGGATTTGATTATAATTTTTTTCAATCAGGTTCGTATTTGGACAGTTTCCACAAAACCACGCTTTTATCAAGGCTTCCGTTGGGTAGTCTTTTGAAATGAAATTTGCCTCCGATCAGTCTTAGGAACGCGCTTTGTATCCATTATTCATAAAGCTTCAATTGGTGATCTGTCTTTCTGCGTTAACCGCATATTTTTTCACACATCTCAAACCAAGGGGATGCGAGGGTAAAATGAATCAGGAAGCGCGTGTATATATTTGATCATCATTATTTCTTTCAATTAGGTTCGTATTTGTAGGATGTGTTGTGTTCAAGTTACATTCCGTGTTTGTCAATCATTGTAAAGATAACAGGTTTCATTCATCGATTCGTTTCTTACTGCATCAATAAACAGCTTGTCTTCTTCTTTATCTGAGACGTGACACACTGCATGCACGTTTTTTTTTTTACACTGTCTTCCTTTAACATTGACTTTTTCCACAGTGTGCTTTGTTTCTGCAGTAGCTGCACTTATGAATATGCTTGTATCACACGCTTCATATTTTTTTGCTGCCTTCTCAATTGTGTAATTCGGTTTTTGTTCAGCACTCTTTGGAACTGCTTTTTATCTGTGCACTGCTTCATTTCATGTGAGCCGCTCGGTGTACATGCATCGAAGGTTCACAGCTGTGCTGGTGCCATCTCGTGCGATGTCCACGGCTGTATTTAATGTTAGCTAAGACCCGGCACTTAAAAGTTTCTCTCGCAGTTTTGCCGAGTTTGTGCCAAACTCCACCCTGACCATCTCATCTTCCTCTGTATAAGCACAGTCCTTCACCCGTGAATATTTACCGGCAGAGTTTTTATTGCATTGCCGCTGACAGACGGCCTTATATGGGCAGGCACTAAATTATTGAGCAGAAGTCTATTATAGTATATGGACGAAAAAATAGGTTCCAGTTATGACCATTAAGCGTAGAATTTCCAAATGAAACCTGCCCAACTTTTGTAAGTAAGCTGTAAGGAATGAGCCTGCCAAATTTCAGCCTTCTACCTACACAGGAAGTTGGAGAATTAGTGATGAGTCAGTGACTGAGTGAGTGAGTGAGTCAGTGAGGGCTTTGCCTTTTATTAGTATATGTTTATTAGCATGCCACATTGACACATACTTATCACAACTGCCTCCGTGGTGCAACAGAATCAGCTGCCGTATGGGAATCAAAAGGTTGGTTTTGAGAAGTAAACTGCTCTTAGTCTTACTATTTTAGAATAAAAACATACATTTGACTTCAGTCTGTAACAGCCGGTGTAATTTATACTTGTAAAGGTTAGCTTTGGTTTTCTTTTAGTCAGTTTTATTATCTCAGCCGTGTTCACGAGCCCAAACACACCCCATCCCCGCATCTGACACTGCTGTTTTCACATAGACGCGCTATAACAGTGCACATCGCACTTTTGCCATCGCTGTACTTTGTATATGTATATGGGAAGCTCTGCATTTTACATGTGCCTTTACGTTGTAGGAAGTGAGTAAATAAATAAAGGTAACTAAAGGTAAATAAAGAACTGAAACTTGTTGATGCTGCATTATCTTTTCTTTTTCCATGGCCTTTTCCTGTAAGAAGCGTTGTACACACTTCTCTCTATGCTGTGGTTTCTATTACACACCTGAAAGAAAGAGACAATATATGTGAAAACATCATCGCACAAATGCAATATTATTTGAAAACGAACAGTGTCCGATCAGCTGTGAAAGTATGGCATTTCTAAATGTTTGCTTTTTTCAGTCTGATTCTTTCAGTCAGACTATATACAGTATTTGTCTCTTATTTAGTGCGCGCAAGAACATGCAGGTGGCCAGATGCTGTGTGCTACAACATGCTGGCGGTGATCAACGCATATTTTAAAAAAAGAAAGAGACAAATATATGTGACGTTTTGAAGAAATCATTTTATGACACGATTTACCTTTATTTATTTACTTACTTCCTAAAGTATTCCTATTATTTCCACTCTAAAACTCCACTTCACTCCCAGAAAATCAATCAAGGCATGAGCTGGGAGAAGTTTGTGCACATTCTAAGTCGGTGGGGGGATGGAATAGCCGGCTGCTTGCAGCCTGATTTCATCAGCACATTTAGATGACAAAAGACACTGGTAGAGAGCTGTGATCGATTTTAAGAAGCGATTTAAGGTGGGATTTACGAGTTTTTTCATAGGCTCTGGAAATTCTAGTGTTAACTGGTTTCTCTTTATCTACTTTTAGGACTTGAGTGAAAATCTGATGATGTTTTTGGTTATATTTATGCAGAAATATAGAAAATTCTAAAGGGCTCACAAACTTTCAAGCACAATTGTACTCTTGGGACAATGGAGAAATACAATCCTTCCAGATGAGTTGTAAGGTGAATGCACAGTGATAGAATTCAAGGCCAGGGAGGAACATTCCAGCACTCTGCTTTCATCTAATTAAACTGGAATGTTTAAGGGAAGGTCTTCTGACATTCCACTTACAAAACGGTTTGAACACATTTCATCAAGAAAGCAGTGACTTACCACACACCAGTATCTAGTGGAAACCAGTAGAGGTAACACGAAGCTGATAAAATTAAGACAAGGGACAATATTGATTTAACTAACAACAAGCTGAGATTAAAGCAAAAGGGGAAGCTTGGACAAAACCTTAACAGAGAGCCAAGAATCAGAGAGAAAATGCACAGTTAATTAGTACAGACTAAAGCAGCGCAGTAAGTGGAGCAGATGTGTCAATTTCTGAATATCAGAGTTTGTTCAAAGAAGGGCTTGTTTACAGAAATTATTAAGAAGGAAGGAGAAATAATGGAATTAGTTAAGGCATATAGCCAAAATGTCTTATCTGCATCAAGAGAGGAGAGCTGCAGGGTTGGTGAAGAATGAAACTCCAACAATGATACAGTATGTAGTAGTCTATGCATGTTGCTGGAAGCCAGACAAGAGTGACTAAAGACAGCTTGGTCTGGGCGTATTAATTTACCAGTGTACCAGGACCTTGGCCAGCAATTTTGCATTGCTGTTCATAAGGGACAGAGGTCTATAGCTCTGGCACAGAGAAGAGTCCTTATCTTGTTTCAGATGCAGAGTGAGGGCATTCATATTAATAACTAGTCTGAGAGATACTGTCTTCCTTAGCATGTCAAAGATCACCGGTGACAACTGCTTCCAAAAAGTGGAACGCAGTTCTGGAGTCAAGCATCCCAGCATTCACAGACATTAAACTTAAGGTAAGGAAATGGAAGCTTTTAAATAAGAAATGTCATAGTTTCAAAGCCGAGATAACATGGAGTCTATCTGGAGAGAATTTGACAGAGGAGAGTGAGAAGCTGGAAGAGTTGGAGAAGAGTCGAGAATAATAATTAAGAAATTCATTGTTATTTACAGTGAAACTGACAAACAGTTTCTAAGTCAACAGGTATACTTAAGTACAGCAGTGTATCGGCCTACTGTTCACAAATTCTACCTAAGGTCCTGCACATTCTCCAGTTCTACATGGCACCCTTTGCTTCTTATACACATTCAAAGCACAATTACAACTAAACAGAAATGTGTGAGAAAAGCCCTGGCAGGTAATTAAAAAAAAACAATCTACTCAATGTTAACGCACATGATGGTAAAATGTTCAAGTAAAAAAAAAAAAAAACAAGAAAAAGATAAGAAATAAGAGAGAATTTCACACAGGGAGACTGTTTCTGTCACTAAGGCAGCAGGCCCAAAATAAGTTTGGTACTATGCTGTGAAACAGCACTCATGACACAGTGGATTCTAATTTTCTTTCAAATATTTATTATATACAATTGTCGTGACAAAAAGAAAAACCTTAACCACTTGTACTATTACTTGTTACACTACAGGAAACCTGATCTATTATTGATCAACACTTTAATTTTTAATGTCATAAGACTAGTGTATCGTATTTATTTGTTGTATTGTAGGATGAACTGTGAGAAATATTTTTCAGAGTACCTCTCTTTGTCTCTATTAACAAAGACACTCAATCCAATTACTTTGAGATTAAATATTATGGCAATACTTTTGAATATTCTTGACCCTCCTTCTGAGAATTTAGATTTCTTCCTATAGACCACAGATATGCTATAAGGTCAAATACTAGAGTAGTTATTATTTCCTGTAATAGAAGTAAGAATAATCTTAGAGTCAAATTATTTTTGACTTTTTACCGAATTGTTGCCCTCATATTTGCTTACTTAATACATGTCAAGAAGAGATGAAAGTGAATACTGCAGTATGTTTTTCTGATAATTCCAGTGTTCGTTTTAGTTCATAATGAGAAACAAATATTTTTTCTTCAAATTTGAAAATACAAATAATAAACAAACCCCCTTTCTATACATTAGTATTATTATTTCACATATAAAATAGTCATAAGGCTCAAATATATCTGATAATACCACAAGACAACTTTTTAAAATCAAAATGAATGAGAGTGAAATGGACTGCTGACCACTTCAGGGTCGGTCCCTGCCTTGCACATAATGTTGTAGAGATATTTTGTAGCTCCTTGTGATTCTGAATTGGAATAAGAAGTTCTAAAATATAAATATTTGGACATTAAATTTGAATATACTTAAGTCATACTGTCTATTCTTAATTCAATAATATTTTGCAAAAGTTTATTACATTGTAGTTCACAATCACAACCAATGTAGTACTTTTTATGTTCCAATATTAACTATTCCTGGTAAAAAAATGTTTCCAAGTTTGTAGCTTGCATACTTTTATTAGTAAACAACAAATGTCACTAATATACAGTAAAAAAAAACAAAAAAAAAATTCACATGAACATGTTTTAGCATGAACACTCTTTTACTGGCTTGCTTCATAACTAACTTCATTAAGTAAAACCAGACAAGGTTTCATTTAAAAAGTTTCCCATGAGCTTCTGGCCATTAACTCAGCTTGATCGGGTTCTTAATAAGTGAGAAATTCTCTGCAGGAGAGTGTTATTAATGGGTCTCCAAGTGGTATCGTCTTCACATTCTGGCATAAATATCCAAGACATCAAGCCAGTACATGGGAAGTGAAAATAACAGGAAGACAACCACCGGGGAGGCACAGCATTTCTTAAATGTGATAATACATCAGCAGTAAGACCAATATGCTGCTCACAAACTCACCCAACTAACAATTAAAACAGCTGACTACCAACTTAGGGAGAACAGGAGCTATACAATTCCTTTCTTTTACAACAAATTCAAAAAAGAAAAATAAAGAAAAAGGAGCAAAAATTCCATCATTCAGTTAACATCAGATGCATTTTCCTGTTTCTTATGGTTTAAAATAAACTCTAGTTTAAATTAAGCCTTTATACATGTTACCATAATAAGTACTGTATATGCACACTTTGGTGTCAGTGGTGACACTATAGCTGATGGTCCTGCCACCATTCCCACACCGTTAATAATGGGCTGGATGTCACATTTCAGGTCATTAAGTGTTCTCCTTACTTTCCTTTACACAAATGTATCCATTAATATTAAATACAGACTGGCGTATTCTGTTATTAACATTAATTTATGCTAGTGATGTACAAACCGGATTCCAAAAAAGTTGGGACACTAAAGAAATTGTGAATAAAAACTGAATGCAATGATGTGGAGATGGCAAATGTCAATATTTTATTTGTAATAGAACGTAGATGACAGATCAAACGTTTAATCCGAGTAAATGTATCATTTTAAAGGAAAAATATGTTGATTCAAAATTTCACGGAGTCAACAAATCCCAAAAAAGTTGGGACAAGTAGCAATAAGAGGCTGGAAAAAGTAAATTTGAGCATAATGAAGAGCTGGAAGACCAATTAACACTAATTAGGTCAATTGGCAACATGATTGGGTATAAAAAGAGCTTCTCAGAGTCTCTTAGAAGTCAAGATGGGTAGAGGATCACCAATTCCCACAATGTTGCGCAGAAAGATAGTGGAGCAATATCAGAAAGGTGTTACCCAGCGAAAAAATGCAAAGACTTTGCATCTATCATCATCAACTGTGCATAACATCATCCAAAGATTCAGAGAATCTGGAACAATCTCTGTGCATAAGGGTCAAGGCCGTAAAACCATACTGGATGCCCGTGATCTCCGGGCCCTTAAACGACACTGCACCACAAACAGGAATGCTACTGTAAAGGAAATCACAGAATGGGCTCAGGAATACTTCCAGAAACCATTGTCAGTGAACACAATCCACCGTGCCATCCGCCGTTGCCAGCTGAAACTCTACAGTGCAAAGAAGAAGTTATTTCTAAGCAAGATCCACAAGCTCAGGCGTTTTCACTGGGCCAGGGAGTGTGGCAAAATGGAAGACTGTTCTGTGGTCAGACAAGTCACGATTCGAAGTTCTTTTTGGAAATCTGGGACGCCATGTCATCCGGACCAAAGAGGACAAGGACAACCCAAGTTGTTATCAACGCTCAGTTCAGAAGCCTGCATCTCTGATGGTATGGGGTTGCATGAGTGCATGTGGCATGGGCAGCTTGCATGTCTGGAAAGGCACCATCAATGCAGAAAAATATATTCAGGTTCTAGAACAACATATGCTCCCATCCAGACGTCATCTCTTTCAGGGAAGACCCTGCATTTTTCAACAAGATAATGCCAGACCACATTCTGCATCAATCACAACATCATGGCTGCGTAGGAGAAGGATCCGGGTACTGAAATGGCCAGTCTGCAGTCCAGATCTTTCACCTATAGAGAACATTTGGCGCATCATAAAGAGGAAGGTGCGACAAAGAAGGCCCAAGACGATTGAACAGTTAGAGGCCTGTATTAGACAAGAATGGGAGAGCATTCCTATTTCTAAACTTGAGAAACTGGTCTCCTCGGTCCCCAGACGTCTGTTGAGTGTTGTAAGAAGAAGGGGAGATGCCACACAGTGGTGAAAATGGCCTTGTCCCAACTTTTTTGGGATTTGTTGACACCATGAAATTCTGAATCAACATATTTTTCCCTTAAAATGATACATTTTCTCAGTTTAAACTTTTGTTCCGTGATTTATGTTCTATTCTGAATAAAATATTAGAAGTTGGCACCTCCACATCATTGCATTCAGTTTTTATTCACGATTTGTATAGTGTCCCAACTTTTTTGGAATCCGGTTTGTATTTTATGAAAAGTAGGTGTCAAAAATAAGACTTTACTTAGTTAATGGAGTGATTATAATTACCTCTCAAAAAATAATCACAGATATTCACAGTAAAAATATTTTTTTTAAGTACTTTTCTCAGAAAAAACAAAGGAATGTAAAAAAGGACCTGAAAGTGATTTTCACAAAGACGTTGAAGGCATTGAAGTCCCTCAAATTTTGAAAATTAAACTGTAGTTGATGCTGTAGCTAGCCCATAAAAGTTTAACTGAATGAAGTAACAGTCATCCAGGCCTAGCCTTGATCACTTTAAAATGATATTACACCACTGATGAATAGTAACCTAGTGGGCATATATTTTGAAAGGTGCAGTGTCTCAAAGTATTTACAATGCATTCAATTAATCTCACCGTTACAGATTTTTAAAATGGTATTTCAATCAACTCTGAGCTTACAATATTTCCTTTATGTTAACTCTTTAATGTATCAATATAATAATTTAATTTCACTTTTATTGTAATTATTTTAATCACTGCTGACTTGAGAGGAAGTCTTGGGAAATATTTTGTAACCACTTTCAGCTTCATGAATTTCAACAGCTCTTTTTCTCAGGCTCTCCAAATCTTTTTAATGTCACCTTTTACCACTTCAAAAGATCTGTGTTTTAAGAGAAGGGAACCAAAATAGTACGATTTTGTTTTAAATAGGGCAAATGCATCTCAAACCAACACATGAAAGGAAACCTATTGATTGGAAATCATGTATCATATTATCCTTTCTAGATGTTTGCAAAGTTTAACACCTTGAAGCTTGAATATTTAAACAATATATTCAATAAAAGTAAGACAATATGTTTCTCTATGTATGCTACAGTATTTGTTTAATCAGACTTTAGTTACCTATTATGATTACAATGAAAAAGTCACATCACAAAATTATTGGCTATTCACATAGGCATCCAGAAAATTCCAACTTTCCTCTCCTTTGGAACAATTGTGTGCATTGCGCTTGGTGATCAGTGGTCTCAGAAGACAATGCTGTTCGTTTCTTGCCACCTCTGTATGTGGCACCTGATCACAAATAAATTTATACAAAATCTTTTATATATATATAAAAACAAAAAAAACAGGTCAACTGCTGTTTAATTGCACAGAGGTATATGGTCTGAATCAGGTGCTGCTCTGATACAGCAAGTAACTGGGCGAACCATTTAATGCAAAAGGGGTTGCATTTATACTTGTGTGCTTTTTGTTTTTTTAAAAATCCTTTTTATTGTTTTTAATGCTCCATAATGCTATGAATGAGATTCTCTAAGTACAAAAGCTACCATAGCATGCAAAATATCACTCATAATGTACAGTATTACATAAAGCTACAGTATACCTCCATAACGTCTGGAACAATTAAATTTTTTTCCTTGATGTACCCCTCTGCTCCACAGTTTAAAATTACAAGTTTAACAATTCAGACATGCATATTGCAGACTTTAATTTAAGTGATTTGTGTACAATTTGGTCACACCATGTTGAAATGACAATCATGACTACTGTTCAACTCATGAAACAGTGACAAAAATTTGAAAACCCTTCTGAAAACATGCTTTCACTTGGCCATATATATAGTTTACAGGAACAGACAGATATATTGCTTATTTAAATTAACATATACAGTGATTTTAAATATATATCAGTTGTTCATCAAGCTTAAGTCAGAACATCAAAATATTACAAAAGTTTACCATACAACCATCTACGTTCCAAACTCTCTGTATCTTGAGCAAGGTCATGGACCCAAGTGTGATGGTGAGACATGTGGTGTTTGAGTCAAGAATACAGATGCAGCTCAGTTTCTTTACTTCTCTGAACCTTACAAAATTCCATTCAAGAGCATGGCACATGCAGAGTTTCCAGAAGTTAAAGCAGGCTGTGCACTTTATTCTCTCCAAGTTTATACATACTATATTACGGATGGGTTTGAACTACTGATAAATTGATCATGAGGTTATGTCAAAAACTTTGGATTAAAAAAAAAATCTCCTTACCAGTTTGTATGTTTGTTTGTTTGAAAAGAACTGGCCTTGTGTTTGCTACCTAAGCTCTTGTCCTAAGCAGGCTCAACCCCCTTAAACACTTATAAATGAGTTGTCTTTTCTTCCTACCATAATTTGGCCGGTGTGATATGGAAGGAATTGACTATGAAGTCACTAAATGAACCCACACTGATTTGATTTTTCAATAAGGACTAAGATTCAGTTTGGCAAAATACTATTTGTAAAAATGAGTGCTGATGCATACAACCTTAGTACTCTCCAGATTACTGACAGCCTTTGTGTTATATGATGCCCTGAAGTGTGTGATTTCTTTTTTTGTTTGCTTAGTATACATGCTTCCTCTCACACTTTTCTAAGTGAAAAACAGTGCAATCTCAAATTAAACTACAATTTATACTCAATACATGATCCTAGCGTTACCCCAATAGACTTGCAATTGCAAAAAGCAAGACACAGAGCAGTAATGAATTCTCTGCAAATTTTGACTCAAAAAAATATGGGCGGTAGGTGACTAGATCTGCTATACCAACAACAAAGATTGATCAAAAGTAGTCATTATCTAGTAATTCTAGTTCTTTTCATGTTACAAAAGGGCACATTGTAAGAAGCATTTCATGAAACTAAACCAGCAGTCATATACAGAACACAATGAAACGGAATACAACTGGGGATATGATAGCAGACAGACATCAAGTGGAAAATTTAAACAAAAACGCCTGAAATATGAATAACAGAGGCCAAAATCTGAACCTGTCTTTAACACTTATTGTCGATAGCTTATTCTAATCAGATCAGTGATGATAACTATTAGTCACTTTCTAGCTTTAGCCAGCATAAACATTTTTTTTTGTCTCTGCAGATTTTGTTCTGATCTCAAGTGACAGCTATTGCTGGACATGCAATTTCACATCTCTTCCAAAATGAATCACCCTTGATAATGTAAAGTACTTGAATGGAGAATGTGAATGTCTGATAAAGAAAATCTCATAAAGTCAGGCAAACAACTACCAATGGAAACTAAAAAATAAGAAAGCTAATTATTGCAGCTTAGCAGTAATTACTATATTTTAAAAACTGATAATCTTAATAATTAATAAAACAGAGGAATCACCTGGATATATTGTTTGTTAGCAGGCAGTAAGTGATTCTTTGAATAGCACTGGCTTTGCATTTGCTTCTCATCTTGTCCGCTCTAAGAGGTAACTGGTGAAAGGGTTCCGGTGGTCAACCATCTTATAAAACACTCCATGCCAATTCTCATCAAAGACTCATACAGTGTCCTAAGTAATGTGTTCTGTTTCTGCATATTGGCAGAGTTGTAGTCTATCACAAACTGTTGTCAGGTACAGAAATTTGCATAAAAAAGATATTTGACTTATTGATTAACTACATAATGAAAAGACTTAATCAATAAAGCATTAGTTCATTTTTCTTAAAGACTACCAATCATTTCTGAAGTGCCATTCACAGTTCAGTAAATGTAAAAAAAACATGGCTAGGATAGTACTCTCTTCAATGTAGCATAAATGATGTACATTTTCTATTTTGGTACATGATTATGACTGTAACAAATTCACACTTAAAACACACAAGGGTTAACTTTTCTTTTAATTAGTTTATGAAGCTTATGCTTCATCATTCCAGCTAAAAACACAGAAGAAAGCTAGAAACTAATCCATAATGTCATAAGTGCCAAAGCTAAGGCACACAAACCAGACATACTGGTTTGATTTATTATTACAGAGCTTGAACCACAAATCAAAGACAAACGTGCTGCCCTAATCCATTACAAAAGAAGTCCAGGTGAGTCAACACTCACTACTCACAGTAGCTTGTAGTGATACAAAGAAAATCCTCAAATGGCGTGCAAAAAACTACCAGCTAGATGCAGAAAAGGGCAACATAAAAGGCATGGATGACAATGTCAAAACAGCTATTGAGCCATCACAGAACAAAACAAGTCATTATCTGGAGGCCTCATTAAGGAAAAGGCCAAGCAAAAATAATATGCGGTTGAACACTACCATGAACTGCATCCTCTTGAGCACACCATCAGTGAAGAACTAAGTGGTGCCATTTATACCTTGACAAAAAGAAAAGCTCAGGGAAAGGACAGTATACCTCCCAAAACAATCAAAGATAAAGAAAAAGTTCTTCTTCCCCACCTATATAAAGTGCCTCATCAGCACTGGGAGGAAGGGACAGTATCTCTGGACATGTACTGTGAAAACAGGGTCTCACTGGACAGGCCCAAGGCAGCAGCTGATATAACTATGATGGAAAAAATTGTTGGGTACAATTTTGAAAGCCTATGCTTGAGCAGCACTCAAAAGGTTAAAAGCTGCTTATGGATCAAATCTACTCAGAAGCACAGAACAGCTGTAGAGCTGAGAGAACATGAGACATGATTTTCTACTTATATCATTTACAGGAAAGAACAAAGAATACCCTTTTATGTCGCCTTGATTGACCTTACTGAAGTTTTCAATAATGTATTGAAGCTACTCCAGAAAACTAGCTGCCTGCCAAGACTTCTCAAAATAATCACTTATTTTCAGAGATACTGCAAGGCACAACAATTCAGATTTCTTCACGATTATTAACAGTGTAAAATAAGACTGCACTATGCTTTTTCCAGCACTCACAATATGAATTCATAGAAGCAGAGGATGGTGTGTTTTTGTAAACTAGGAGTGATGGCAATCAATACAACCTCACATGCCTTAGATACAAAACTAAGGTCAAAGTAGTTCTTATCAAAGAGGCACTCTTCGCTGATGCCCAGACTGCAATCCAAAGACTCCTTCGCTATTTCGTACAGTGAAGTGCAGTGACTTTGGCCTGACAATAAACCTAAAAACGACACAAGTTCTCAGTCAAAATGTTAGCTCCTCTTCCAGCATCTATATTGGAGATTATATGCTGGAAGTGGTTGACACATTTATCTATGTTTGTTCCACAGTAAACTATCATTCAAAGCCAAGAATTCTTAAGGCATCTACCATAATGGCTTGATTGTCTGATGCTGTCTATTTCTACACAAATTAAGTTTGTGTACTTAGCTCATTTCTATAAGGCAGTGAGACCTGGGAGCATCACCTGAACTCCTTTTATCTTCACAACTTACACATACGTTTAGGAATAACCTTGAAACAGAAAGTTACCAGTGCAGCCATACTGGATAAAGCAGATATTCTGAATATGTACACTGACTAGCCCAGGTGAGCAGAATGGACAATGTTTGCTTCCCTATGCAGGTATTCTACAGGCCCCCCACCCACTAGATCCAGAGCTGCTAGCAAAGCAAAACTTTGTCATGAAGATGTATGCAAGAGAGTCATACATGTAAAATCTTGCAGTCTGGACCTAGCAAAATGGGTTTCAGTGGCAGAAACCACAGATATTGTGTATCAGTGAGAAGAAAAGAACACTGCTTTAGAAGGACAACAGAAACCATAAGAAACAAACGGCTAGGTAAGCCAAACAACATGAAGCCTTTGCATGTGCATATTAAGGGTGCTGAATCAAGAAGTTTTTCATTAAAAGGCTTATCTTGTCAGTTCAATGTTTATATCTGGCACTGAAAATCATGATAAAATTTAATTCAATAAAATTAAATTTTTATCATCTGCATATGAAGATGAAGACAAATGTATTGAAAATATTCCAGTTTTGTGGGTGGGGAAAAATACTTCCTACAAGAACTACAGGTGAATGTAAGTACTGTAGAACACCCGCCACCATATTTTATAGAAAAATACTCTACCTTTTCAGCACAATAACAGCCACATACAAAAGGCAGAAAATCCAGCCTTTATGTACAGTTGTGTGCAAAGGAAGCAACAGAGAGTTTGTGCTTAAAGACAAATGAAGCTCCTGTTTGAAGTATTAAAATCTATTTTCACCTCATTATAAATGCAGACACATGCTAAAGTAGCTCTTCCTGGTATGAAATTCTAATTCCTACACCTCAGAGTAGCTCTTCTGGAATGTAACACACATGAAAGATCAGACATGCTTAACTGTGGCCAAAATATTCACAGCATACTGTGTGACAGGTGCACCTGTTCCAATATGTTCTACTGTCAGTACCAGATTTTATTTAGCTCCTTCGCTTATACAAACATAGAAGGTCTACACTCAAAAATAAAATACATTTTTGGTTATTTCAAATATATTTAAATAATAAAAGTTATCAGGGAAATATAACAAGGTTTGAATAGTTCAGTCAATTTGTATTACTATACATATAACTATCAATATAAAAATCTTTATAAATGTCATTTAGAGTCTGACATTTTACTGTTTTATTTTTATATTTAAATACAACATCATTTATTATTCTGGATTTTGACATTCTATGCCATTTCTTCTATGCTTACATACACACACAGAAACATTTATTAAAAATACTGTGTTTATTATATCTGTAGATATAGATCTAGATACACACACAGCTATATCTAGATATACATATTTTAGAATTGCTGTTCAATTAAAAAATGCAATAGCAATTAACTGCATATTAATTGAAATTGTACATGTCAATGTCAATTTATTCATATAGCACAGGGGTCCTCAATTACAGTCGTGGAGGGCCACAGTGGCTGCAGATTGTTGTTCTAACTCGGTTGCCTAATTAGAAAGCAATTCTTGCTAATAATTAAATTTCATGGATTGTTAGTGTATTAGCTCTGCTATGTCAGGTAATTCTCATGCCATAGATTTTCTTCACCTTTCTAAGGATATCATTCAAATGATCTGAAGGCTAAAATAGATGAGTAATTGTCAGTCCTTCACTTTTTTCTCCTCACTTTCCTTCCAGATATTTAAATTAAACCCAATAGTGTATGATAAATACACACAGGTGTAAATGGTAACAAGCTAAATGGAGAAATGCGGGTCTCTTTTGTCATGTGCATGTTATTGCTAATTAGGAGCAATTAAAAATCAAGAATACAGCTGTTTAAGACTAAAATAAGCAATAAGGCTTCAAAAGCTTAACGAGCGAGACAACTAAAGTGAAGCAGAAGTGTTACTTGAAAAATAAGTACGTCTTATTAAGTAATTGGGCTGGAGGAAAAACCTGCAGCTGCTGTGGCCCATCCGGACTGTCATTGAGGACCCCTGATACAGCACATTTAAAACATCAATGCTGTGGCCAAAGTGCTTAACAATAATAGAATAAAAGAAAACATACAAATAAAATATATGAACATAAATAAAATAAATAATAAATAGAAGTAATGTTACATAATCACAATGAGGAAACCATCAGTATTACTGAAGGTCACGGAATGTAAGTGAATAGAAATGAGTCTTTAATCTTATTTTGAAAAGTTCAATTGTAGACGACTCCTTTATGCAATGATGAAAAAAGTTCAATAGGCGAGGAGCCGCAGCTGCAAACGCTCTGTCCTCCTTAGTTTTACACTTGGTACGAGGGCCAACAAGAGACAACTGACCAGAAGATCTAAGCACTCTAGATGGCTTGTGTAAAGCACACAATTCAGATAAATAGGCAGGAGCAAGACCAAGTAAAGATTTAAAAACTAGCAACAAGATTTTAAAATAAATTCGAAAACTGATGGGCAGCCAACCTAATATTGGAGAAACAGAATCAAACTTTCTTGCCCCAACCAGGAAGTGAGCAGCAGCATTCTGGACCAACTGTAATCTGCGTATCAGGGATTTGCTAATCCCACAATACAACGAGTTGCAGTAATCAAGGTGAGAAAAGATAAAAGCATGAGTAGCTTTCTCAAGATCCCTAAAAGATAAAAAAGTTTTGATCTTACCTAATAGATGAAGCTGGAAAAAGCAACTCTTGACTACAGAATTATTCTGTTTATCAAACGAGAGGTTACTGTCAAAGATAACACCAAGATTGCGAACTTGAGGTTTGCAAATGACAAAGAAAGAGCCAAGAAATCTAAGACCAATTTGGGCTTTAGCTGATGGACTCACTATAAGCACCTCCGTTTTATTTTGATTCAGATCAAGAAAATTATTAGCCATCTAGAATCTTAGTTCAGAAAGACAGTTATGCAGCTGATTTATTGCAGAGTTGCAGACAGGAATATAAACCTGTCATTATGTTTTTCAATCGAGCAGAAATAACTCCACGATTACTTTCTAGTACAAAACAGTTCTAATAACCACTTGCCTTGGCATATTAAATTATTCCATTTAGTTTATTAAAAAGTATTGTGTAAGAGATATAACTGAACAGTTAAGCACTAATCAGTCAACAGCACAAGCACAATGTAAGCTTTTTTTTTCTTGAGTCACACCATAATGCAATTTAGTCTAGCACTTAATTGGTTCTGTCAATAATGGTATCTTCAAAATGATATGAAGATAAAACATAAGACATTATTGATTTTCTGATTACTATATTCAGCGAATTGCTTATTTTATTATTTACTTATACCGCAGGTTAAGGATGAGATTCTGCCTCAAGGACAGAAGTAGAAGTTGTATGCGGTCTTGTTCACAAAAGGAGCAGAAGACTGCCATGTGGATCAGAGGACTGCCTGCAGTCACGTGGATGTTGTACCGGTCATTCAGGTTGAAGAGAGGTACAGTACTTCTCTCAACTTACCCGTTATTGTACTTCCCTGTCCTCAGCCTTAGAAATAGGGCGAGTGGCGCAGACATTCAAGAGAAGCTCAAACTAGAGCTGCTGCTTCTTTGAATCAAAAGAAGCCACATGAGATTGTTTAGATGCCCCTTGGACACATCACTGTGGACGTGTTTCAGGTATGTCCAACCAGAAGGAGATCTTGGGGCAGACCCTGAAGAGATTATCTCTCTTAGTTGGTCTTGGAACGCCTAAACCGTGGAGAAGTTGGATGAGGTGGTGGGGAGAAGGGGATGTCTGCTCTTTTTTATTTTCTGTCCATAACACTAGAATTACCAAAGCCTACAAAAAAACTCGAAAATCCGGCCTATCTTAAATCCCCTTGCACCTCTCCGCCAGCGTCTTTTGTCCTGTAAATGTGCCAATAAAGACAAGCAGCAATCAGCCTGTTCTTCCATCCCCCCACCACCGCAGAATGTGCACAAAGTTCTCCCAGCTCATGCCTTGATTATCTTAGAGTGAAGTGCTGGAGTTTTAGAGTGAAAATAATGGATCATTATTTGGAACACATGCATTTGATGCGTGTTCCGTTTCTACAATAATCTGTGTAAACACATTGTTAAAACAGAAACGTTTTTCATATTTTAGTAATGAATGACAAAATGTAGGCATAAACTATATAATGTGTGAAGCCTGAAGTCCAAAGATCAAATAAACACTTTCACAAAAGGTTCAAGTACGATACAACAACTTCCGTGGTGTGGTGGTAAGAATTGCTGACTTGTAATCAAGAGTCCCCGGTTCAACATACTGCCTTGTATATTTACCATTTTGAGTAGTGAGCTGCTCTTATTGTTAATATTATACAATAAACACATACATTTGGTTTGCGTCTGTGACAGCCGATGTACATTTACAGTACTTGCAAAAGTTAGCTTTTTTTTTTTTTCCTACCAAGAGAATCTGACTCTATTACTTTTTATCTGAAACTGGGAATAAATGTAGATGTGAGTGGTGTTTTGAGGCAATGGAACTGGACATTCTCTGATCTGGATGGATAAAAGCGGACACACAAATGCTGGTGATTCTGCCTTCTTCGCATTTTACCGTCACTTGATTTTTTAAAATTCAGTTTTGAGTGTTCCTGCTCACGCTGAATTAGTATGCACCTTATGGTCCATGATGTCAAAGCCGCACTGACCAAAAAAAACAGACATAGGTATATATGATATTTGGAATTATTAATTTTATGACCTGTATATAGTATTCAGAAAACATTGAGGCATGGATGCAACATTATTCATATTCATTCACATAACATCTTGCGGTTGTAATCAGTGACTGCGTGTCACCCCCCAACCCCCCCGATCTTGCTAGTCCCCACATGTTGCTGTATGGTGGTATTTCTTTTGTACTCCAGGACATGCAGAGGAAAAAAAATTGTACAGAGAGGTCAGTTCAGCGCTATATGCAATCATCAAATTGAAATGTTAACAGTTCACACACACACGCAAGGACTGCCATTCCTACATTTACGACAGGTGTACCTGTTGCCATGTACACACTTCTCTCTGAGTATTGAGATGATCTTTTTGTTACTATTATGGAATAAAAACATACATTTGATTTAAATCTGTAACAGCCAGTGTAAATTTATGGTATTTGTAAAGGTTAGCGTTTTTTTTTTTTTATTATTGCTCAGTTTTATTGTGTCAATGACATTCACGCTACCCCAATCTGACATTGTTAGTTTTCAAATAAAGACGTGCTGTAACAGAGGTGAAACCAGATGAGGATTAGGGTTCTACATCGGAGAAAGGGAACAGAAGCCCTCCCGGCACGAAACGTCTAATCACACATAACCACAGCCACACAAGGTGTAAAGGCAAAAGATGGCACGGTTTGAATGCAGCAAGAGGTTGGGTGTCATCCTGCCAGTGAATCTGCCAAACACATCTTTCAACAAAACAGCAGGGCCTACAGAGCTCGCCATGGTATCATGCAAAGTTCTGTTTGTGATTATGGTTTTTAATGGTCTTTATGTAAAAAACATTTATATGTTACTTATATATATGCCACATTGAATGTTGTTTATCTATATTTATTTCCTTATCTTCCAACAGCGTAAAGTGACAAATATCAGTTACGTAAAGTGCAATGGCAGCTTTCACCTGCAGCTTAAAAAAAAAAATTATGATTAACTAAGCACTTTATGCTGCTCATTTTTATTCCCAGAGCTTCAATCTCACTCTTAACATTTTTTCTGAATGCTTTGCTTACAGGACATGGTCAATAAAACTGTATTACAACTTATTTGTTAGTTCTTTAGGTTAGAGGGTGTATTCCAGATTGTACTTCAGCTGGTATTCATGTCACTTACTGCTGCCTCTTGACTTTACCAAAATGCTTAAGAATATTAGGGTGTGCATGACAGCTTTTACAATCAAAGGACAGCAGAACACCAATTATTGCGCTACAGATACATAAACTAGTAGGCTTGTTAAGGAAACACAAAAAGCATTCATAGGGCCCGTCTTCCATGTTGAATTAATCAACCTCTGTGATTTGACACATTTCACCAACAATGCTAGTGGCATTTAATTTTTTAGACTAAATGATATAGGAGCTATAGACATTCCTCATGTGTCTTCACATCAGTTGAGAGGAACAGAAGGCGCCAACACCACTTCTGTCTTCTTACAGACAGGATATTTCTGCTACCTCTTCTGGAGTCTATGGTAAAGACAGGAAACAAAAACAAAAAGTCTACCTATACTAATTCTATCAGTTTCCGACATGGGAAGTCAAGAGGAAAATAGTCGAGACACTGAAATTTAGGGTAAAAGAAAACACTAAGAAACCATGGATTACAGTTTTATCTAAATAAAAGGTCATTCCTCTTTTAATAAGTCTGCAATAGTAAAAACTCTTATAAATATGTCACAGAATAAACAACAAAGCTTTATGTTAGTATAAATGGAAATACAAGCATTTTACTGCTAAGAATAAAAACACTACATATTTTTTGACCCTTTGATAATATTGTTTGTTTATAAACACATTTGTGACTGCATTGTATTTTTTAATTAAAAATTTCAAAATGAATAATATAGAATATGTTTTGTAGAAACTAATGTAAATAACCAACACCTAGACTAGCAGAACTTAGGCATTGTGGTGTTTGAAGTAAAAAAGTTAAATAAATAAAAAAAAAAGTCTTAAATAAAAAATATTTCAATGAGAGCTGGATTTGATGTGAAAGCTATACTAATATGACAACTGAGCTGCAATTCTCAGTAAAGGTCAATATTCCAAAATCATATTTAATGAATTAAAGCATCTTTCAAATTTACTGCTAAAAGAAAAAAAAAGTCTCCATGCCCATACTGTTGGCAGAAAGCCATTCAAAAAAGTATAAACTGAAAGTACACTTTATTGGATAAAGCTGACAATCGTATCATAAATGCAGAGATAAAGCTACAATATGCAAAACAGTCAGGAGGGTACTATGATATTGTGTGTGTGTGTGTTTGAGAGGTTTTGAGGTGAAATGATCAAGATAAGAGATTTAAGCAGCCATGAATTTTGCACAAAATTAGGCTCCTGAATAATGTTGGGGTATCGCATTAAAAGTAATGTGTTACATTAAAGTAATGAGTAATGCATCAATAAAAAAAGTCACCGTCTGCTGCTGTTGGGAATAACGCCATATGACTGGAGAGGAACAGGATAAGTACGTGCATAGCATGTAATCAAGTAAAAAGAACTAAAAAAAAGTTTTAAGCATATATTTAAATCAAACATGTGCTGAGGGTAAATTTATTCTTCCCAGTTTAGAGTCTCAGAAAGTAGTGATTATCGCTGCCAGAAGAAGCGACCAATGTGCTGTCTATATGCCATGTCTTGTGCCCCTCCCCATCCACAGCTTTTTATAGTTGGCTTTGCCTGGCACTTCCGTCCTCTCAGACAGGTTTCAGTCACCTGAGGAGATTGTCCCTCTTACATCCAGACACAGGGGCACTACAGAACTTATAAAGCACAAGAACCTAATCAAATTTGGCTGTGTTTCTAGTCAGTTTCATGAAGGTTCAGGGGTTTATGATTTAATAACAAACGCTGGCCAGTGAAATGTATAGTTTTTCATAAAAAAGAAGAATAAGTAACACAAAAGTAACAAACTGTCTGTAACACATTACATTTTATAACAAGTAACTATGTCACATATTTACTTTTTTTTTTTTAAGTAATGATGCCCAACACTGTTCCTGACTTGGCAGTTTACGTGCATCAATATCAGCAACTGTGCTGGTATTCTCCTGCATAACAGAGTCAACAGGGCATCAGGAATGGGTCAAACTGCTGTTAAAAGTAGGCGGTGAAAGCTAGCACTTGTACTTAAAACAGAACTAATCAGTTCTTACAGGGTGTGCAGAAATATGCACATCAGTAAGCCTAACTCATTGCACTTTGTCAATAAACCACATGGCAAAGAAAGTTGCTGGACAATTTCAGGCTTCACATAAGAATAAATTCAGCTTGCTTGTGCTTGACTGTCAAGTCATCTTGCTCTGTGCATGTCAGGAATGATTTTGGGTCACTATAACCCTGTAATGGTTCCAACTGGAAGATGGAAGGAAGAAAGAAATCTAAAGTGAAGACTGTTTGTGTTAAGTGTTTTTAATAAAGCAAAGATTTTAATCCGACATAAAAATTTGTCTTGGCCATCACTATAAACAATGGTGTGAATAAAAGGGAAAAAAAGTAATTTTTAAGAATTTCTAAAATATGCTATATTTGTTACATATTTACTATGTGAAGCTTCATAAATTGGCATATATCAAGTGTTTTCCTATGAGATGATACTTCAGTTACTAGTCACAAGTAAAACAACAGCATAGATAGGAACTTTTTTTATTAGACAATGTTAATAATTTGGCATGTAAAACACAACCTTACTAGTGATGCAACTTGAGAAGCAATGAAACAACTTTAATTATTATTGGCAACAGAAATTGCACTGGTATCCACTTTACACTGAGGTATTACCTCACTGTAAGGAAATACTGTACAGTGTTGTAAATTGCGGAGGTAGAAATTGCCCCTAAAGCCACTATCTTTAGCAATTTCAGTCTTTCCAGGATGAAACTTTACCCAAGCATGCACAGCTCAATGCTATCGGATATTCTCTATTCCTTCACACAGGAAAGCTTTTGATTTGCTCTTTCTGAATTACTTGCCTGAATGGCTACACCAATTGGTTTACAAGGAATACATTACATTTGCAGGTGTAAACACACACTTTACACTCAAGAAACTACATTCTGCTTTGGGAAGCAATAAATTGAAATTGTTTTTGACACTACAGGAAATGCCAGACTCTCAGTTTTCTGTTCACATACAGTATGTTACTTTATGTGAGTAATTTAATATAGTTTAATATTAAGTTCATCAGGACAGATATATTCACAAGTGTGAATTCACAGGTGTTAAATGCATAATGTTTGCTTCATACATTGTGTTTTATGATATGTGTACAAAATTAACACTGATTAAGCAATATAATGTAGGACACTGTCTAATCTCCAGACAATCTGTTTGATGTATCAACTAAAAAGTAAAATTGTTTTATCAATTTAGCCAAAAAGGAAAAAAAAAAACTGCCCTACCATATAATGATTATAATTAAGCTGTTTTTGCAAGTTATTATTTTCCCCAACAACACACACATTTTTAGTTGTGACCTTTGCTGTACTACTTTCTAAAGTGCATTAAAAGTTTTTCATGTGTCACCAATTATTGAGAGAAAATTATGCCTGGGAAAGAGAAACGTTATGGAGGTAATAGATTTAAATTTGTATCTCTAAACTCAAACAATTTGAATTGTTTCTAAAAGAAAATCAATGCGGCACTTCAGTTTGTCTTCTATAAAATTATATTTTTACTGTGTGTTACTTATTATTGCACTTTCCAGCTGCAATAAAAACCTTCTAGCAATAAGTCTTTTGGAGAAAATTCAAGTTATATTTATATTCAAGCAGCATGTCTTTATTTTAATTCTGGTTGTGCTTATAATAAGAAGCACATAGCTCTTTTGAATATTTTAATAAGGTATATTTGTTAAACTATAAACAAAATACAGGTGTTTGCATGGATTAATCAGTTTGTTTCCAATTTTTGCAGCATGAGCAGTGTTATTTATTAATTTTCTTATACAATGCCCATGGCAATGTTTTCTAATTTTGAGCATGGTAATTGCACGTTACAAGAAACTAGCACCACAAAAGGACATCAAGTAACGATGTTACCACTACAACATAAAGTTAGTTTTGTCACTTGAAAATCTGCCATGCCTAGGTACTGCACTATTCACTACCTTACTTACAGACTGATGATCCAATTTAATTTGATGTAGTAGGTGTGTTCATTTTCTTTTACAGAATTTTTTTGTTATATTAAAGATTTTGTTTACAACATTCCTGACTTTTGCCCATTTTTGCCAGGACAAGCTTGGATGTATATACAGTATATATATAGAATTCCTCACAAAATATAGAAGTATATTCTGGTGCATATGCTTGCTGTCACTGGCTATGGCTTTACTGTTGAAGTGTGCTGCACATTAATATTTGTTTTGTTTATTCCTGGTGAACAGGAGTTCAAGCAAGAACTGGTCTACAAATCCCATCCATCTTATTTTCTTGGATCCCTAACAAATAAACATAGGTTTTCTCCTTCTCCATCTATGTAAACAACAAACTCTTTGATCATCTTCCACAAGAAAAATTCACTCAACCTGATCAGCCAAAAATAGCATTGTTACAGCCAAATTGTTTTGGGAGTGTTACAATACAATGTTTATGTTTTATTATGTGCTCTACAGTCACAAAAACTTAATCTTTAAAATGCTTTTTTTGTGCAGACCAAGCAGCAAATTAGCAGTGACCTTGCATTTCATCCAAAAACTTAACTGGAAATTCAAGTAACTACCCTGAAATGTGAAGATGTGCTGTCAAAAGAGGAAACTTTGAGAATTCCAACTGTATGAGAATGTAGTACGAGTACTTTTCTGGATCCGTAGGGGCAATTTACCTCCTAGAATGGGCTTTAGATTGCAAGAATTAACTGCAATAAAGACACAACCAAATTTACTACTCACAAAAAACTTATAGGCCCAAACACTGCTGTAAAAATATTGAGGTAAAGGACTATGGCATTAAACAGATTAACATTCCTGATTTATTTTTATACTCAAATAATGCATTAGTACGGTTGCTAAACTGTAGCTGCCGATTCTTTGTTTAAGATCTGTCTATCTGCATTCTGAACTTACTTTTTTATTTGTTCAGTATTGGTTATGCATATAGTATGTGACAGAGTGCATACGGTCTCTTATTGCCCAACTAAGCACAAGTTCTGCCCTCACACTGGAACACACAAGAAAGTTATAATTCAATATAATCAAAGGAATAATACAGTATATGCAGAGAGTTACCAGGCAACTGCATCAGTGTGCATTTTTAAAAAAAAAAATAAACATACAGTATCTCACAAAAGATGGTGGCCACACAAAATATTGACACTTAGGGCACAATTTGGACATTTTTCACTTAGTGGTGTACTCACTTTTGTTGCCAGTGGTTTAGACATTAATGGCTATGTGCCGAGTTATTTTGAGGGGACAGCAAATTTACAGTTATACAAGCTGTACTTTGACTACATTACATTGTATCAAAGTGCCATATCTTCAGTGTTGTCCCATGAAAACATATAATAAAATATTTACATAAATGTGAGGGGTGTACTCACTTTTGTGAGATACTGTAGGTAAAAGTTCAAAAAGGCAGAAGCACATTTTCATTTTTGGTTGTTTATTGTTCATTGGGTGTGTGCCATTGAAGGTTAAACAGTGAAAGTGTTATGTGTTTCTAAATGTAGTTTTTTGTTTTCTGCCAATGTATATTTAAGCTTTAATGTATATTTAGATTTTTGACTCCTATTCACATATATAACAGGCACATAACAAACACAAGCTAAAACAAGTAGTGGATATGTCTGAGGACTGCAATTTATTGCAATTATAGTAAATCTGTTTCCTTGAATTATAAAGAAATGTCTACCTTAATTTAAAAAAAAAAAAAATCCCCCAGTAACTCACAATAGTGGTCCACTGGGCACTAAAGTAAATGAGAAACAAAATCATTTATTTTTAGTGAAAACTTTGAAACCAAGAATATTCCCAAGCAACGATTCAGGTCTTGAGACTTCACAAATATTGGAAAATTGAACAATCCTATTGTTTTCCAAAAGATATAATTTAAAAATAAAATCATCCTTGTAAGAGATAGTGTCACAAATTGATTAGTGTTCTGATGGTCTGCAATTAGGGATTATACATCCAACCGAAGTGCTATAATAAGGATGTTAATGGATGCTATATACACATGTTTTCATTTTATCTTCACAACCTAGGCTTGTGCATGTTTAAACCATTTTCATTAAAAGGCAATTTAATGCTAAATAGTTAGTGCCACATATGCCTTACTTTTTAATATTCTAGCAGTGTTTCTGATTTGCACTATGGCTAGTGTCACAGTTGCTTACATGAAAGGTCTGCACACGGCAGCTGCTCTAAAAACATTTATACATATGAATACATACCCTTCCTTTGGTGAAGATAAGTTGAAAAAACCTATGATAAAAATTTCTTACTTCCAACTTCGTTTTTCTGTCAGGAACATACCACAGAAATGCAGATGAAATGTTTTACTAAATCTTAACCTTTTACTCTGCAAGGTGATCATTTCATTCATTATGTTAAAAAATGACAAAAAAAAACACAAGTACTTCTGCAATTTTAGAGTGTTACTATATTTACTCCATTTTATCTCAAACTTTACATCTGAATACATACACATATATATTTTTTGTGTTGCCATTTTTCATTTAATTTAGTGCCAGTAAGCCCCTTTGAGATGACACTTGTGAAAAAGTTTCCATATAAAATAAGTGTTAGATTTTGTTTTTAAAATTTCACATTTAAGCATTTGCCTGAAGATGAAAATTAACCGAAGATGAAAAAGTTTAAATGTATTATTACATAATCTGATTAGGTTAGAATAAATTCACACTGAAGAACATTAAAATTACAAAAAAATAATGTTGTTAACACATAGTACCCTATTAAATTCACAGTGATAAAATAAAAACTTTTAATGAAATAAATGCTGTCATTGTGAGAGTTCAACCAACCAACCATAACAGATAGACTTTTACTGCCACCATGTGTTTTCTAGCTGAATTACTTCTTAAAAAACAAATGTTCTGATAATTTACTTTCGTCAGCATTCGTTTATACTAAATATACTGTACACAGATTTGTCTGTATTCCAACAATGCTAGAATTTTTATCTTATATCTATATAACTGTCAAATGTGTACAGAATTAAAAAAAAATAAATCAATTTTGCTTTGATAGATCTATAAAAAAGAAAACAAAAACAAAATAATTAGAAAAGAAAATGAAGACAGTGATTCAATTTTGTCTTAAATATACATAAATGTCATGAATGCAGTAGGTGAAAAATAGCTGAAGTAAGATCTCAATTCTAGTCATCCTTCAGAATTCAGCTTTGTCATGGAAGGGAAAAATGATCCAATGATACGTTCACTAACCATCCAAGGTTTTTCTCTACCAAACTGTAGATTCCTTGCAGAATACTCTTCACCTAATCAGTGTTTTATCTTGGACGTAAGTATGTAATCAACTCAACAATAGCAAATTGGGGGGAAAAAAGTAGGTTGAATTTTCTTAAAATATATTTAAGTAGAATGAAAAAATAAGTCTTTATAAGACAATGCAGTAACACTTTGCCAACAATTTTGATATAGGCTTTTACAACAGATTCAAATACAGCTGTGTTCAAAATAATAGCAGTCCAACATCACTAACTTGATCAATCATTTTTTTGGTAGAAATTATATTTCTATATGGCAACTAATTTACTGGTAGGTGTAAAAGACTAATAGAAAACCAACAGACCCAACAGTCATGACACGCATGCTGCGGATTCTGTGTAATTGAATCATTAATTGTTCAAAATAATAGTATAATAGCAGTGTGGAGTTCAATTAGTGAGGTCATTCATTCTGTGAAAAAACAGGTGTCAATTAGGGCATTTTTATAAGGAAGGAAGGCAGCAAATGTTGTATACATGCTGGTTATTGTGCATTTCTCTCTGAAAATCTGAGTAACTTGTGTTGTTCCAGACATTGTTCAGAAGAACAGCGTAGCTTTGATTAAAAAGTTGATTGGCGAGGGGAAAACATATAAAGAAGTGCAGAAAATTATAAGCTGCTCAGCTAAAATGATCGCAAATGCTTTAAAATGGCAACCAAAACCTGAAACACATGGAAGAAAACTGAAAACTATCATTCGAATGGATCAAAAAACAGCCAAAATGGCAAAGACTCAGCCAATAATCAGCTCCAGGAAGACCAAAGGGGGTCTAAAGTTATCTGTGAGTACTGTAACAATTAGAAGACACCTATGTGAAGCCAAGCTATCAGCAAGAAGCCCCCGCAAAGTCCCATTGTTAAAAAAAAAATAAATGTGCTGAAGAGGTTACAATTTGCCAAAGAATACATTGACTGGCGATAAGAGAAATGGCACAACATTTTATGGACTGATGAAAACAAGATTGTTCTTTTCGGGTCTAGGGACCACAGAATTCACTGAACACTGAATTTAAGTCACCTTACATTTTGAAGACAGTGAAGCATGCTGGTGCAAGCATCACGATAAGGGTATGTTTCTCGTACTATGGTGTCGGGCCTATGTATCGCATACCCGGGATTCATGAATCAGTTTGAATGCCTCGAAATACTTGAAAAGGTCATGTTGCCTTATGCCGAAGAGGAAATGCCTTTGAAAGGGTGTTTCAACAAGACAACAACCCCAAACACACCACTAAACGAGCAACATCTTGGTTCCAGACCAACAAAATTGACGTTATGGAGTGGCCAGCAAACATTAAAAATGTTGTTTCTGAGGCAAAACCAAGAAATGCAAAAGAATTGTGGAATGTAGTCCAATCATCCTGGGCTGGAATATCTGTTCACAGGTGCCAGAAGTTAGTTGATTCCATGCAACACAGATGTGTAGTAGTTCTAGAAACAGTGGTTATACAACTAAATATTAATTCAGTGGAAAGCAAAATCTTGCAAAACATTTTTCAGTTTATACAGTGAATGTTTGAGTTTGTAAAGAAGACACTGCTATTTTTTTGAACAGTTTAATATTCCCTTTTCTTCACTTTGTGTAAAGGAATAATACAAATTTCACAATTTTTTCTTCATGTTTTGAATTGGAATAGAATGTGCAGTGTTTCCAATGCATTTGCATTTATGGAAATAAAAGCTATTATAAGGATTTTGAGCTTTATTCACATACTGCTATTATTCTGAACACAATTCTGTATATTAGATTGGATTTGTTTAAAAAAAAAGAAAAAGGTAAATCAGAAAACAGTTGCACTGGATTTTAAGTACTAACTTTCACTTTTAGCTAAAAATTTTTTCTTTTCAACTGATCAAATATCTGTTATTTGTTTCCAATGCTGCATTACTAATGATATTAAGATAATACAATGGATTGTTAATGATAAAACAGTACTTGTATTTGCTGTCAGCTACAATATATCAAAAAGACAATAACACAAAATTCCACAAACTATTTTCCTATTACAATAGGCCTGAGCTACTGTGTTTTATCATGTGCACTTAATGATTAATCAAAATATCATAAAATTATGAATCTACTAAACTACTTCAGTAACCTGGTTCAGCTTATTTCGTCATTTTGCATACAAACTGTGAGGTTGTCAATAGTTATGCTTTTGCGTGTGTTTATTATAGTACAAAGACTGTTGCTTCATTTATACAACCAATCTACAAAAGGCCAAAGAAACCGCTACTGTGAAGGTAAGGAATCTGTCACATAAGACTGCCTGTGCTACTGGTGAGCCACCAGAGAAAAAGTAAAAACAAGCGCATGTTAAAAATAATATTAAATCAAGGCCACACGAGTCCATCTAGAACTTTTGGCAAAATTCTGAAAGAGCAGTTTGCATGTGTAATTTGGTCAGATGTATACACTAAAGTGAAGACATATCTATCTGAACCTAATATCCCAAAATCGCAGGGTTCTCAATAAGTTATAGGTTAGAAACAGCCAGAGATGTGAAAGCACTGAAATCTTATTGCTATTAAAAGTCACATGCATCTCACATATGGAAGCCTAGCTAGGCTAGATAATTATTTTTACAGGCAAGTTTCTGCTTTAATTGATATTTCAATTTAATAAAGATCTTAATTCTTTGGTTGGCTAAATATTACAAAAACTTACAACAGTTATCAATAATTATAATATTATGAAACATCATTTTTCTTAAACAAAGCCTGCAAATTTCATTCAGTATGGCTTATTAAAAGTATACTGTACAGTATATATTTGTTGTTGAAAATGCAGTAACATTTTTTCTTTCCAATAGAAGTAGTTTGTATTGCCTCAAAGTGTTCAAGAAGTACTAGTTGTCAGTATTAGTTGCCAAAAAATGATATCGGAGCAACCCCACTATAACCACGTGAATACACACAGGTGATCTTCGTTTAATTAATAATGTGACTTGTAAAGCCATCTGGCTGCACCAGTGATAACTTACTGTAGGTGTGCAAGCGTGCAAAAAAAAAACCCTCATTATGATGCAACGCAATAAAAGATTAAAGGCTGGAGATGTCCAACAATTTCAGATTACAACTAATTAAAATTACTACTATCTGTCATGTCATATCTTTAAAGATACCTACAAATTTGATGAAGCTGACTGCAACATCATGCCAATATTCTGACCATGTCTTTCTCAGTGGCAGCTTTAATCTAGCAACAGCTTCATAATAAAGATCACATTTCTATACATTTGCAAATGTTAAAAACACTGTTTTCAGAAGGTTGGGTTTCTCACAGAAATGTATACTTTTTTTCAAATACTAAATGTACAGTGGTACACTCATTTAACCGTATAAATATATGTGCACAACTCTTCTGTAACGTGATCAAATTATGAGACTATGCTGCTTCTATTAGAGAACCAAATGAATCGTTTATTAGTGAATGTCAAAAGTGATCTTCTATCAAAACTAAAAAAAAAAAATTACATTGGAGTTGTGGGTTGCATGCACATTTGACCTGTGGTCTCAGCCATACTGTGTATCATTTATCTTTCTCTGTATTTCTTATATGGAGGAAGTATTGCTCTCAAAAAAACACGTTAGGTTTTCAAAGGAAAAATGATTTAACATCCCCAGAATATATTTTAAGCATTTTTGAAAAAATGCGAATGAAGAGACCGATTCTGATGAAATTTTGTGAACAACTTACTGTTGTTAGTGTTAAGAGCCACATAACTGTACATTTTGGGTGAATTTCAACTATTCATCTTTAAGGTTTGAAAGGTAAAGTTAAAAGCGGCTCAGAAGTTTATAAATCTTGCATACATATCTAGGACTTTAAAAGGTGAAGCTTTACACTCAACTTAGAGAAGTCTATCTTTCAAAGGTCAAAATTTTCATAGACAATAACTGTATTGCATCTTGAATATACAGTATTTAGTAAATTCATGTGCTTGTCACATTAGATTATTTTTTACTTTGTGAGAAAGCTGAAAGTTTGTGTGCATTACATTTTATTTTACTTTTTTCATTAATCAAAATGCATCTTCTGTCACTATGCTTATCAAAATATGGATTGTTATTGGTATATGTGTTGCTTATCACATCATATCCAATAAGGTTCAGGTGGTGAAGTAGTTGCACTTGATTATTTGCACTGTGTTGATTGCTTAGCCTCTGCATAAACTGCGATTACATCTCTAATGTTAAAAATCACAATGTAATTCACCCTGTAACCCTGCACAGCTCAGTACACATTCATGGCAAAAAATATGGTGCTGTGTAAAAGTGTGGCCCTCTTCCTAACAGCATGTGTTTTTGCATATTTTCCACAGTGACTAGTCTCACAGAAAGGGGGACCTAAGTGTAAGCATAATGCAGCTTTTAAATTATTACTTTATTTATTCAAGGAGCAACGTTACCTAATAACCCTGTCACCCATGTGAAAAAGTAAATACCCCCAAAGTTTATATATTTACTGCTCATAAAAGTGCTGCATCTACTAGCTATTAAATACTTCTTACAATTTGATTTCTGTCCTTTACATTACTATTAAGGATTTTTTTTTATCAGAACTACTTTTATTTTATATTTTATTTCAGGCCCCACCACAGAATCTCTATCGTGCTTAGGTCTTTAGTTTATTTTTAATCTTTATCTCATTTTAAAGACAGCACTATTGACAGAACCAATCAAAGTGCTAGAGTAATTTGCCTTGTGATTTATTGTCTATCTTGGTGCACCTTTCTTACAATTTCACCTCCTCCACTGTCAATTGGCCATAGTTCTACAATTAATTAATGGACAGATATTGTTGATTTCCATTTAGGTTAATCAGTTTCAACTTTGTTTTCTCTGTATTGTAACAAATATGTATCTTTATACAGTATGTGCTAGTTCTATATTTAGTGAGTTTTATATAATCTATTTTTGAATTTTGCCTTGGGAGTTGCCATGGTGCTCTGTGTGTCTTGGTGAGGAACACTATGCAAGAACAAATCCTACTGTATTATTGTATAGTATTTCTGAGGTGGCAATGACAGATTGGCCATTATAGTCTGAGAAGAGGATTACTTGTATTCTATTTTGTGCTTTACATTTTCCCTATTTTTGACACTCATAGCACGTTCAACCTACCAGAAGGAGATCTCTTCTGTATTTATATTTTCTCATATGTACATTTATTAGAAATATCAAGTGTTTTATTCTATGTATTTCCCTTTTAGGCTATTAAACAAAAGCAATCTGTAAGTGTTGAAAGAAAGAACATGTTAAATGTTTGCTGACATGTACAGTTAAAGTCAGAGGTTTACATACACTTAGGATGAATTCTTTAAAACTTACTTCATAACTTCTCCACAGATTTTATACTAACAAACTATACATTTGGCATATTGTTTAAAACATCTACTTTGTGCAGGGCAAACTAATTTTTACAGCAATGTTCACAGGAAGAGTATTTCACTTTTTATTGACTCTCAAAATTCCAGTTGGTCACAAGTTTACATACACTTTGTTAAAATTTATTAGCATTGCATTTAAAGCATTCAACTTGAGCCAAAAGGTTTGGGTAGCCTTCCATAAGAATCTTACAAGAAGTTGCTGGAATTTGGACCATTCCTCCAGAAATAACTGGTGTAACTGGGATAGATTTGTAGGCATCCTTGCTCGCACACACTTTTTCAGTTCTGCCCACACATTTCCAGGCAGACTAATGTCAGGGATTTGCCATTTTGCCACAAATTTGGAGGTATGCTTGGGGTCATTATCCATTTGGAAGACCCAATTGTGACTGAACTTCAATTTCCTTGTTGAGCTCTTGATGTTGCTACAATATATCTACATAATTTTCCTTCCTCATAATGCCATCTATTTTGTGAAGTTCACCAGTCCTTCTGAAGCAAAGCAACGCCACAACATGGTGCTCAGACCCCCAGGGTTGACAGTTGGGATGGTGTTTGGCTTGCAAGCCTCACCATTTTTTGCCCCAAATATAACGATGGTCATGATGGTCAAACAGTTTGATCCTGGATTCATCAGACCAGAGAACATTTCTCCAGATAGTAAGATCTTTGTCCCCATGTGCCACTGCAAATTGCAGTCTGGCTTTTTTATGTTGGCTTTGTAGCAGAGGCTTGCTCTTGCTGAGCAGCCTTCTAGAATGCGTTTTCTTCCTGAGCAGTATGACAGCTGTGTGGTCCCATAGTGTTTATTGTGTATTATTGTTTGTCTGTGAAAATGATTGGAAATAATTACTTTTTCCCTGCACAAAGTAGATGTCTTGAACAATATGCCAAATTTATAGTTTGTTAATATAAATTCTGTTTAGGGGTAATAAAGTGAGTTTTAAAGAATTCACCCTAAGTGTACAGTATGTAAACTTCTGACTTCAATTGTATTATGTAGTTAGGCTACAATGGTTGCATCTGCACTGAACATGTATAGACTGTTTCTAATCATTATTCTTTAAAGAATACAGCATAACACATACTTACATAGCATTTACATTATATTAGGTATTAAAAATAATCAAAAGATGATTTAAAGTATACAGAAGGATGTGTGTAGGTTATATGCAAATAGTATGCCACTTTATATAAGGGACTTGAGCATCCACGGATTTTGGTATACACAGGAGGTCCTGGAACCAATACCCGTGGATAAAAAAGGATGAACAGCTAACACAGCATGGAGATACTAGTGTCTTTTGCAAATGCATTTAACAACAACCCAATTACAAATGCTTATGAAAGAACCAATATTCAAAGCAATTCTAACAGATGTATAATTCTGCATTAACCATTAACTACATCCCTTTTAACCAGACATTATTTTTCAATTTTCACTAAACTTCAACAACTTACATGACCTGCAAGTGAATTCAGATAAACTGACACAAATTACCCTTTTCAGCTTTACCGGAGAGGAAAGGAAAGCAAAGGAAAAAAGATACTCAAGGTAAGTATATCCTGTACTGGGTAATGCTGACAAGTGTAATTGTGCATCACTGCTGAAAACTTACTTCCTTTGAAAACAAGGACTGTCCAATACCACGAGAAGGAGAATCCAAGTTTTGGTTGCCTAGCATCCGAATGGAGGGATTGATCTAAACAGAAAAATGGAAGTAAATATCTGATTGAATACAGAAATATTTTAAACATGTATATAATACAGGCACAACTCAAAACTGCCCATGATAATGACTAAACATGAATTTGGGAAGTACCATTCTAACATTAAGCAACTAATTGTATATCATCTAAGATGTTCCAACTCACTAACATACAACAAGGCATGCCTTGAAACCATTTGCTCAAATCTCTCTTCTATTGTGGCAATAAGCTGGTAAGCATGAATTAATTTTTGCTAATGCAATGTTTGCCAGACACAGTTTGATTTGTCATGGTCAGTACATCCTCCTCCTTGAATGGTGTATGTGCACTTCTTTGAATTACCAAAGTAATAAAGTTCAATGCATCTATCTCATAAGATTTACATCCAGACTACAAATGTGACAGAAGGTACAAATATTAGATATTTGTATGTGTAGCACCGCTTATGACATGCCAAAAGTTTTCTTCAGGAACATGTTACTTAAGACTTTGTTAGCTATTTACATATCTGTCTAACACTGGCTGGAGAATCAGTTGTGGTGCACAGTACACCAGTAGAAATGAGAAATTTCCATATATCATTTTTACTGCGGTTGAGAATATTAGAAGCCGCTTTGTTACTTGTCCTTCTGACCTGACACAGCATAGGCAGTACAACTGGGAGCAGATGAGGCTGCCCTCACATCCACATGGCAAATAAAATGAAGAGCTTAGGAACTAAAGAACTAATGAAATAAAAGGTGTGTACTCTGTCCACACAGGCTACAACTTGCTAACTAAATTTGAATATTCACATAAAATTAGGTATCATACAGCCTACATCAGGGGTGTCGAACTCTAGTTCTGGAGGGCTGCAGTGACTGAATTCTAACCATTTTTTTAATTAGTGCCCCATTTTTGCTGCTAACTAAGTTTTAATTAATTTGACTGAGGGTGCTTACTTTTTTCTTTATCCTTAATTAGCAGCCAAATAATAATGAGACACAAAACAAGCCGCCACATGGCCAGCTCACCTGTGTCCATCACACAATATCTGAAAATAAAGAAAGGTGAAGGTCTCAGTAAGGTTGATCTCTCAGATTACCAAAATATTTTGTTGGTGTTCTTAGAAAATACAGAAAATCAACAGTTTCATTAATGTTAAAGTTTGTATTTTGTGTTGTTAATGTAGTGGCTCCAATCGTGAGAGAACAAGTGGGTGAGACTCAAATAAATGTATATTGTACATGCCTTTTATTTCTTGTTCAGTTCTTATTGTATTGTTTTTCACAAAACTACCCAGTGTTAGCTTATAAAAATTGGGCCAACAGAAGCACCTAAATTGTATTCAAACTGAAAAGTATATGTGCATAGATTATATTGTATGTTAATTATATTGTGATATACATTTTTGGCCATACCGCCCACCCCTAGGATTCAGTAACATTAAATTGAACAGCTTACCTTAATTCTGAAAAAGTACATGCATACATATATAAATACATCCTATCTGTCTGCACTGTACTGTACCAAATATCAAATGTATGCAAGTTTCTAGAGTTAAAGAAAACACAAATTAAACAAACCTCAGTGGATGATGACTTTGGAAGAGGAATAAGAGCTGGCCTGGGACGGCTTTCTGGAAAATTAAGTGATGGGTTTGCGTTTTCCCTTCTACTCTGTGCCTGTACGATATCCTTGGAGCTAAATGTATCAAAATTACTCTTCCAGAGAAATACCTAGAAGAAAAAGGGAAATAAAATAAGAAAAAAGTGTCACAAACAATATGCATAATCTTATAATGTACATCAACACTTCACAATAGAATTACAATTAAAGCCATTATTAAATAATACACACTACATAGTGTATACTCTACAGTATTTTCTATACACTAAATATGGGCTTTCAAATAATTTAAGGGAAATATTATGGTGTCTGCCAATTAGACATTTTTGGCACTAGACTACAGAAATATAGACTGCAGAAGTCTACTGTGCATAATTTCAATATCTTCCTTAACAAGCTGTAATATATACTGTATATCATTTAAATATTCAAAACAAATGAAACCTAGTCATTTCATTTAATATATGTAATGTGGCAGATGAAATTTGTTAGTTCAGCATTTTCTACATTCTTATTTAAGCTTGGAGCACAATTACATAAAAAAGACACAGAGAGATCTTAGTTTGAAATGAAACAGGTAATTAGATACTATAAAGGGAATTCAGGGAAAGAATACAAAATATGCTTGTTTCCCTCATTCATATTTTATCAAAAATGCATGCATTTTGCCCATTACCAGCATAAAACTGAATGACTTGACATGTGGATTGTGTGATACAAGTAATGTATGATTTTTTTCAAACACATTTTTATAATGTATGCTGTGGTTCAGTATTCAGGTCTCATTAGTCCCGTTCTGAGGAAGTTTATTATCTCCACAATTTCTGAAAACGTGATTAAAAATTGTTCATGACCATCGCTACAAACTACATGGGGTAAGTAGCACAAAAAATATTTTTGGGTGGAGTTTTCCTTTAACTTATACTGAACAGTTATTATTAAAAAGCAGTTTATTTTACAATTAAAGTTGTTTGTAAGGATTACCTAAAGGAAAGTAATTCAGTATTAGTGTAAACAGTAAATAATGTTTCAAAGTTTGCTTCCTATAGGAACCATACATTTAATTTCAAATTTTATTTTTATTAATTTATTTATTTATTTTACACACATATCTATAAATTGTTTTCAGTTAACTAATTTTGTTTATGTTTTCCCAACTTCAGATTCTGTCATCTACAAGTTTCACTTATAAATAAAATAATATAAATTAAAAATAAATAAAATAAAAATGGAAATAAAAATATAAAAAATGGACACTCTCAAGCTCTAAGTATGTTATAGTTTGTCATTTTGAAAACTGCTAGAAGTAGTCAATTAGCAAAAGAGCAAAAAAATACATTACTCTTAGGACTTGGATTTATCTTAAGTGCAAAAAAAAAAAAAAAAAAAAAACCTCACATTTGATTTAATAATCCTAAGACTGAGAAAAAGAGTAAAAAAAGAGAGTTTATATGACATATTACATATACGTTAGTCAGATTTACATATACAGTTAGGACCATAAATATTTGGACAGAGATAACTTTTTTCTAATTTTTGGTTCTGTACATTACCACAATGAATTTTAAGTGAAACAACTCAGATGCAGTTGAAGTGCAGACTTACAGCTTTAATTCAGTGGGTTGAACAAAAAGATTGCATAAAAATATGAGGCAACTGAAGCATTTTTTTTTAACGCAATCCCTTTATTTCAGGGGCTCAAAAGTAATTGGACAACTTAAATAACTGGAAATAAAATGTTCATTTCTAATACATGGTTGAAACCCTTTTGCTGGCAATGACAGCCTGAACTCTTGAGCTCATGGACATCACCAGATGCTGGGTTTCCTCCTTTTTAATGCTCTGCCAGGCCTTTACTGCAGCGGCTTTCAGTTGCTGTTTGTGGGCCTTTCTGTCCGAAGTTTAGTCTTCAACAAGTGAAATGCATGCTCAATTGGGTTAAGATCAGGTGACTGACTTGGCCATTCAAGAATTTTCCACTTCTTTGCTTTAATAAACTCCTGGGTTGCTTTGGCTGTATGTTTTGGGTCATTGTCCATCTGTATCATGAAACGCCGCCCAATCAATTTGACTGCATTTAGCTGGATTTGAGCAGACAGTATGACTCTGGACACCTCAGAATTAGAATTCATTCGGCTGCTTCTGTCCTGTGTCACATCATTAATAAACACTAGTGTCCCAGTGCCACTGGCAGCTATGCAAGCCCAAGGCATCACACTGCCTCCACCGTGTTTTACAGATGATGTGGTATGCTTTGGATAATGAGCTGTTCCACGCCTTCGCCATACTTTTTTCTTGCCATCATTCTGGTAGAGGTTGATCTTGGTTTCATCTGTCCAAAGAATGTTTTTCCAGAACTGTGCTGGTTTTTTAGATGTTCTTTAGCAAAGTCCAATCTAGCCTTTCTATTCTTGAGGCTTATGAGTGGCTTGCACCTTGCAGTGCACCCTCTGTATTTACTTTCATGCAGTCTTCTCTTTATGGTAGACTTGGATATCGATATGCCTACCCCCTGGAGAGTGTTGTTCACTTGGTTGGCTGTTGTGAAGGGGTTTCTCTTCACCATGGAAATGATTCTGCAATCATCCACCACTGCTGTCTTCCATGGACATCTAGGTCTTTTTGCGTAGCCGAGTTCACCAGTGCTTGCTTTCTTTCTCAGGACGTACCAAACTGTAGATTTTGTATTTCCATAATATTGTAGCAATTTCTCGGATGGGTTTTTTCTGTTTTCGCAGCTTAAGCATGGCTTCTTTCACCTGCATGGAGCTCTCCTTTGACCGCATGTTGTCTGTTCACAGCAAAATCTTCCATATGTAAGCACCACACCTCAGATCAACTCCAGGCCTTTTATCTGCTTAATTGATAAAGACATAACGACGGACTTGCCCACACCTGCCCATGAAATAGACTTTGAGTCAATTGTCCACTTTGAGCCCCTGAAAAGGGATTGTATTAAAAAAAATACTTTAGTTCCCTCACATTTTTATGCAATCTTTTTTTTCATCCCACTGAATTAAAGCTGAAAGTCTGCACTTCAACTGCATCTGAGTTGTTTCATTTAAAATTTATTGTGGTAATGTACAGAACCAAAATTAGCAAAAAGTTGTCTCTGTCCAAATATTTATGGACCTAACTGTACATCTATGACTTTTAGTAGCACTCACTTTAAAATAATATGAATAACAATAATGAAATGAGATCTTGGTTAAATGATTTCAAATAAGAATTCACAAATAGCACACATTCAATTATTAATAGCACTGTACTAATATTAAACTTTATTAGTGAAGGGCTGACTCCGCATGCATCTGTATTAGCTGACATACAATTATGAAAGCAACAAAATGAACCAACCTGTGTATCTCCACCCCCTGAAGCAAAGTATTCTCCATTTCGAGAAAAGGTAACAGTGTAAACTGGGCCCTGATTGACAAGAGTATTTGCAAAATGTTATTTTTATAAAAATCTAAACTAATGAACACATATTAAAAAATAACTAAGATATTAACTTAACAATAATTACAATTTGATTTGTAGTTCATATTTTCAAGTATATTTTCAAGTAATTGAAAAAGAAAATCTGGAAGTACAACTGTACTAAAAACAAAACCTTATAATTAAGATATATAAATGGTAAAATTAAGATTTAAACAACCATATATGTAGTCTGTTCATGTTCCAGGTTCACTAAATCCATTACAAAATCACTAAGAATCGTAGTCTACTTCTGCACCCTTAAGCAGTTAATTAGAGGGCACACTCACTTAGACAAGGCCAATCTTGAATTGTCAATCAACCTAACCTGCAGGTCATTTAGGATGTGAGGAAATGGAACCACCAGAGAAAAAATAAAGTTGACATTAGGGAGAATGTGCAAAACTCCCTGAGACAGTGTGCAGGCCAGGGTCTGCAAAATGTTACCTGCATTCAAGAGTATCTGGTTGTGTTCTACACCTGAGAGAGTAAGATCATGCACAGCACTCTGGAGGTCCAGGAAAGGTGTAAGGCACCACTGTCACAGTTGGCAGCTGCTAACACCTGGCATATATAATTACGTGAATACTGCTACAATGAAGAGTATAGACTATATGAATCACTGAGGGCTCTACCAATCAACCTAACCTGTGTAACCTTACCAACAAGGCTGCAACCATGTACAGTACCCATCACATCTGACAAAGCTACTTTTCCTCAAAATAAATGAATCACAGGTTTACCTAAGCCATCGAGACACAATGTTTGCCGGTCATATGCTGGATGACTTGTGGATTAATGGAATGTCACTGCTCACTGTCAGCAAAAGCAGCTTCATTCTCACTAAGTTCCCTTATTGCAATACAAGTTCAGTAAAGTGCTCCGATTGCATTAGGAGAACCAGGCACTGCTGCAAGTTATTGGCAAAAGCATGTTATATGTATATGCACCAACACCATATGAAAACTGAATGTAGTGCCCCACCAGTCAGTTAATGGATTCTAGTACAGTGGGTGTGATAAAGTGAAGCTTCACGAGATATTCCTGACCTGTCAGCCAGTTCCTTTAGTAATGGCAACAGGTAGTCGACATAAACTGCTATCGTGGGCTGCATCAGAAGTGGGCAGGAGGAGGGGTATAGGAAGCTAATCAAGGACTTTGTTAAATGGAGCGACTCAAACCACTTACATCTGAACACCAGCAAAACCAAGGAGCTGGTAGTGGATTTCAGGAGACCCAGGCCCCTCCTGGACCCTGTGATTATCAGAGGCAACTGTGTGCAGAGGGTACAGACCTATAAATACCTGGGAGTGCAGCTGGATGATAAATTGGATTGGACTGCCAACACTGATGCTCTGTGCAAGAGAGGACAGAGCCGACTATACTTCCTTAGAAGACTGGCGTCCTTTAACATCTGCAATAAGATGCTGCAGATGTTCTATCAGACGGTTGAGGCGAGTGCCCTCTTCTACGCGGTGATGTGCTGGGAAGGCAGCATAAAGGATGCCTCACATCTGGACAAACTGGTGAGGAAGGCAGGCTCTATTGTAGGCATGGAGCTGGACAGTTTGACATCCGTGGTAGAGTGATGGACGCTGAGCAGGCTCCTGTCAATCATGGAGAATCCACTGCATCCACTGAACAGTATCATCTCCAGACAGAGGAGCAGCTTCATTGACAGACTGCCGTCACTGTCCTGCTCCACTGACAGACTGAGGAAATTGTTCCTCCCCTACACTATGCGACTCTTCAATTCCACCCAAGGGGGTAAACGTTAACATTATACAAAGCTATTGTCCATTTTACCTACATTTTTATCACTCTTTAATTTAATATTGTTTTTTATCAGTATTCTGCTGCTGGAGAATGTGAATTTCTCCTTGGGATTAATGAAGTATGTATCTATCTAAACTGATGAATAACTAAAAAATACCTTCAATTCAAAAACACAATTCAATTCAAAAAGTACTCTCCCTTTAAAAAGAGAATGAAAATGTAGTCTCATATATCATATTCATGGCTTTGGAGGTGTAATATGTTTTTTTTCATGTTAACACACATTATAATAATGGCTCAGTGATATAAATTATTATGTGTGCGAGATATAATTTAGCTGGTCCGGACGTTTGCATGGGAAGTTACATGTGCACATTTGAGCCTCTTTTTGTGTGTATGCAACCTTTATAAATGAGGCCACAACATTTGTACCCATGATTCTAGATTTGTGAAGCAGCACCAAACCACAACATAACTATACCAGCACTACATATATCATATCAATAAAAATAAACATGAAACTCCCATTTTGAGTAAAACAATCCTTACTCTCATTAAACACTATTGCAAAGTAACAAAAACAAAAAATTTCATCATATTCTTCAAAATTGAACTTCCACTGATAGGCCACCAGAGATCACTCTTTTAATAAGGAGGAACAATTCTGACCACAAACACTTTTCACTAAGCAAAAAATCTACATATATAAAATTATTTTCGTGTCTGCAACGGAAATTACGTATGACCACAGAACATATTATAATACAGGAACTAATCACTTCGTTTGTGGACGCCATTTTTATATCGTCTTTACGAATTGTTATTATTTGTATGAGAGTTATTTTACTGATATTGAAAAGAAGTAAACACAAAACGCGTCTTTCTACTTTTTAACTGCGCTGAACTGTAAACAATGTGAAGATGACACCGCCTTCAGCGACGAGGGGTCGTGAGAACAAAGTGGACCCTGGGAGGCGTGGAATGTCGGGCTGCTGATTCAGACGGAGAATAGGAGACGATTGCCCACAATCCCACAGCGAGAGAGAGAGAGAGAGAGAGAGAGAGAGAGAGAGAGAGAGATAGAAGAACCATCAGCTCAGTTGTGATTACATGACGCTCAGCAGACAAAGCGTATACATACTACTCATATTGAAAGACACCGCTCGTTTATCAAGTCAAAATTTATTAAAAATTTTAGCTTGTCTTGCAAAACACTCATAAACCAAGTTACTCGCAAACCAAGGTTCCACTGTACTACATTTTATTTTTTTTCCTTGCACTCAGTGAGCGAAACCATTGGGTAATCAGCTAGTACATTATAAAAACAGAGTTTAATAAAAATTCTCAAAAGTATGCAAATGACGAGAGAGAAAAAAAAAATCATAGCACCAAATTTTAACAGCAAGTTATACAGCTTCACTATATGCACTTCACAATGCACCACAATAATTCCAAAAGTCTGACACTAGGTCAGTCACTGGCAAAAACACATCCACTCTTGGAACCTTGCAAAGGATTAATAGAAATAACTCAATGAAAATGAATGATATAGTAAGTGCTAAGACAGGACACCAAAAGGACACTGAAATAGCCAGTAATAATATTGTGAATAGCTTCAGTGCAAGTTCTAACAAAATACTGAAATCATTAATGGGACTTCAAATTATTGATGCAAGATAATCCAAGTTGGAGGGCCATAGAATTAAAACTTGTACCATTTACAGACATCTATTTTACCGCTGGGATTTTAAACTCTTCCTAGGTCCCTGTCATTTAACTAGAGTATGTAACAGCAGACAATATGGTGGGACCAATGTATCTTTCAGGTGCAGAGAGGAAACTTTATTGGTTATGGAACTATCACATTATTACAGTTTGCTGAATTGAAATCTTTGTATCCAGTCAACACTCTCTGAACATAATTGTTATATTGCAAGATTTTTCAGGTTACCCTCTCCTATGCACTGTAGAAAAACCTATAAGAAAAGTTTATTTGTCATAAGACAGCTACTACTGTCTTTAATTAAATGGATACTGCATAGTGAGAAAAAGAAGCCTTTTTGTCTTTGACAGGTTTTGCAATGTCAAATTCTACATTTCAGCTGTTGGAGATGTTAAAAATTTCTAATGTTTCCAATCTATAGCTAAATCAGTTTGAAGCCAAGGATGTAATCTGAAGTTCATCACTCAAGACTACTTTCCCTGTCTTGAATTTAGGACTTGTACATAACAGTTTAACTTCTACAGTAGTTCTGTTACCAAGACCCAAAAAGGAAGTAATCTTTAACCACAGAAAAGCAGCAAACACAAAACATAATGAATTTAATGATGAAAATATATAAGATGCAACATTTTATCAATGAATTTGGGCTACATTGTACTGCAAATATGTAATGTGTTTATTACGTATGCTCAAAAAAACAGTATAATTTAGTTTTTGCACCTTTCAGACTCTTCAGACAAACCAGGTATATAGTTCCCAAACCACCACAACCAAAACTACTTTTTCAGCACTGATTAACAGTTTGGGATAAAGATTTAACACTTCAGTACAATACAAGACTATTTTGCACTGAAAGATCAAAAACATTTTAAGTGGAGAAATTAGGAATAACATGAGCAGCCACTGAGTGGCTCTGAATATCACCATCAATCCCCAACAATTTTCTCCACATCAAAAACCAACTACTGCTTTCACAAAGGTGGTATAAATTGCTTATCTACAAATTCAACTGTTAAATTTATTTAATCTGTTTATTAAATTTGCTTGAGTCTCTAAAATTACAAAGTAAAAATTGTTTAAGAACATAACAGTCTAACATTTATGCATGTGCTCTTTTATTTTTCTATACTGCATGTATTAATAAAACACTGAGAATATGCATAAATAAGGCCTTAAGAAGATTCACCTACCTTATGGCCATGCAGGGTGTAAATAAGCCTTCCTTCCAGCAAGTCAAAGATCTTCAGTGTCTTGTCTGACGATGCACTGATGAGGTAGTTGTCCGAGGGGTGAAAAGAGAAGCAATTAACTGAAGCCCTGTGAACTGATTTTAAAAGGGAAAAAAAAATCAATTTCATCATTTTTATAGGATTAGCTGTAAATTCTACTCATATTAATTTCAGCATAATCTGAATACAATATTCCTTTCTACAAATTAATTGTGTGTTTACTGAACCTCTACACATTTTTAGGGTTAACTGTACAGCAACAAGAGATCCCGTCAACGAAGTGGATAAGCTCAAATTCTTTGGAGGAAGAGGATGGCAAAGATGAAGTGGGATAGTCAGAGAGATGCAGAAAGTAGACAAGAGTACAAGGAGATAAGGCACAAGGTGAAAAGACAGGTGGCCAAGGCTAAAGAAAAGGTGTATGATGGCTAGACAGAGGGACCAAGCTGGGAAAGATGTGCAGCAGGTTAGGGTGATAAAGGATAAAGATGGAAACTTACTCAGAAGCAAGGAGAGTGTGTTAAGCAGATGGAAAGAGTACTTTGAGAGGTTGATGAATGAAGAGAATGATAGAGAGAAGAGGTTGGATGATGTGGAGATAGTGAATCAGGAAGTGCAACAGATTAGCAAGGAGGAAGTAAGGACAGCTGTGAAGAGGATGAAAAATGGATAGGTTATTGGTCCAGATGACATACCTATGGAAGCCTGGAGGTGTTTAGGAGAGTTGGCAGTGGAGTTTTTAAACCAGATTGTTTAATGGAATCTTGGAAAGTGAGATGATACCTGAGGAGTGGAGAAGAAGTGTACTGGTGCCGATATTTAAGAAATAGTGGGATGTGCAGGACTGCAGTAACTACATGGGAATAAAATTGACGAACCACAGCATGAAGTTATGGGAAAGAGTAGTGGAAGCTAGGTTAAAAAGTGAGGTTATGATTAGTGAGCAGCAGTATGGTTTCATGCCAAGAAAGAGCACCACAGATGCAATGTCTGCTCGGAGGATGTTGATGGAGAAGTTTAGATCAGGCCAGAAGTAGTTGAATTGCGTCTTTGTGGACCTGGACAAAGCATATGACAGGGTGTCTCGAGAGGAGTTGTGGCATTGTATGAGAAAGTCGGGAGTGGCAGAGAAGTACGCAAGACTTGTACAGGATATGTATGAGAGAAGTGTGACCGTGGTGAGGTCTGCGGTAGGAGTGATGGATGCATTCAAGTGGGAGGTAGGATTACATCAGGGATTGGCTCTTAGCTCTCTTATTTGCAAAGGTGATGGACAGGTTGACAGACGAGATTAGACAGGAGTCCCTGTGGAATATGATGTTTGCTAATGACATTGTGACCTGTAGCGAAAGTAGGGAGCAGGTTGAGGAGACCCTGGAGAGATGGAGATATGCTCTAGAGAGGAAATGAATGAAGGTCAGTAGGAACAAGACAGAATACATGTATATAAATGAGAGGGAGGTCAGTGGAATGTCAAGGATGCAGGGAGTAGAGTAAGCAAAGGTGGATGAGTTTAAATACTTGGGATCAACAGTACAGAGTAATGAGGATTGTGGAAGAGAGGTGAAAAAGAGAGTGCAGGCAGGTTGGAATGGGTGGAGAAGAGTGTCAGGAGTGATTTGTGACAGACGGGTATCAGCAAGAGTGAAAGGAAAGGACAGTAGTGAGACCAGCTGTGTTATATGGGTTGGAGATGGTGGCACTGACCAGAAAGCAGGAGAAAGAGCTGGAGGTGTCAGAGTTAAAGATGCTAAGATTTACACTGGGTGTGACGAGGATGGATAGGATTAGAAATGAGTACATTAGAGGGTCAGCTCAAGTTGGACGGTTGGGAGACAAAGTCAGAGAGGCGAGATTGTGTTGCTTTAGATATGTGCAGAGGTGAGATGCTGGGTATATTGGGAGAAGGATGCTAAGGATAGAGCTGCCAGGCAAGAGGAAAAGAGAAAGGCCTAAGAGAAGGTTTATGGATGTGGTGAGAGAGGACACATAGGTGATGGGTGTAACGGAACAAGATGAAGAGGACAGAAAGATATGGAAGAAGATGAGCCGCTGTGGAAACCCTAATGGGAGCAGCCGAAAGAAGAAGATACTGCATTTATTTCTGTAATAAGAAACTGATTCAACTGAATATTGACATAGTAATCCTAAAGAATTGTACCTAGGATGTAAATGTATTACAACAAATTTATTACACAAAAACTCACTGAGAATTGTGGCAAATTTATGAAACACAATCACATTTTTAGTCTAAGTAATTTTTTTTACAGAATTCAACACTAGTATGCAACGTGCAACTATACAGTAAGTCTGTAACAAGAAAAGTTTAAAATAAACACATCATATAAGAGAAAGGGATTTACAGGTATATACAGGTCTTGAGTAAATGAAAACTACCCTAATTTGCTATTATACAATTAACTGCATTGTGTCTTAGCTTCACTAGGAAAGAAAACATCTTATCTTTGCACAATTCATAAAAGTCATAGCTTATTCGTTTTTTGGAAAGCATAAACTTATTATAAAACATTGTATGCAAAAAAAGTGTAAAATGTCTACTATTCATGCATATTGGTCAACACAATACTTGGCAGAACATTCAGTTTCATAAATCTTTTCTGACCTAATGCCACTCACTGACTTGCCTATAATTTGTGCAACTCTATTTGCACGGCTACACTCAGGTCCCAATACAGGCACTTTGTCGTGTGGTGGGTGTAATCCTTGCATGCTCCCAACCTATTTAGATTATGACTCACATACACAAATATGTGCTGCCTACTAGATTATCATTACTTCTGAAATTATTTCTGTCTAATCACAGACTCTTACCCTGGTAATGTTGTAATAACTTGTTTGTGCGAATGTCCCAGATTTTCAGTGTCTTGTCAGCCCCTGAGGATGCTATACAGGTTCCATTTATATTGAAATCAACAAAAGTTGCAGAACTATAAAAATCAAAATAAAAATTAGTTTGAAATTGATAATATTAAAATTTTACCATTTTTCAAAAAAATACAACAATGTATTGAGCATTACAATACTGCATGGTCAGAAATTAACTAAAATATACAGGCAATTTGTTGCAAATCGGCAAAATCCTAATAGTAAAAACACACATCATAACAATGAAGAAGCAAAGGCTCCATCTTTATAAGAAAGCAATCAAAAAATAATAATAAAATCATGTCACATTTAATGAAAGTCCTGACAGATTTTTAATGTTTAACACTACCTTGGAAATCTCTATGCTAGTTCAAGCTTTGAGAAGAATGGATATGCAGATTTACAAAGCAGGCATATTGAATTTGTATATTAACAACAATAATAAACTGCCAATTAGTGTTTACATCAAAAAGGACTGCCAAGAGTCGCTGCCATGTGGGTTCATCACCTTGAAGATGAAGAATGAGGGCCAGATGCAATGCCAGTTGAGTGACATGTGAGGCAGAGATAGATGCATGCATACTAAATTATGGCAATTAAAATCTGATCATGGAAAATGGACTGCAATTTTTCTACTGGAGAAGGGGAGACAAATTGTGCAGGATACAAGATATTGGGTAGATACAGTCAGACTCACATCTACACATGGCAATGACCAAGAAGTCTGGTTCCAGAGGCAAAGGTGATCTTGGTCCTGCTGTGAAGTTTGGTGACCTGAACTGCATTTTGTACCAAGCTAGGTGTCACACAATGCCTTCTACTATTGCATGTGTGTCAAAACAAATGGACAGTGTTTTTAGAATGGAAAACTCCGTCTGCATTTTGCAAATATATGCACCAAACAATTTTTCAAGAGTATTTAATCTTTTTAGAAAAATTAGATTTTGTGCCTGAAAGGGTACCACTGATCCTGTAGTTATGTAGGCAGACTTCAATGCTTGGAGAGGTCTATAAAAGCTTGACTGGAAGAAATTGCTTTCTGATCTGAACTTCAATGGTGAACTGTTATTTGATTTCTGTTCTAGCCATTCACAGTCCGTAGTTAATCTGCATCTGAAGAGAAGGATGCTTTTAAGTGTAGCTGGTAAATTTGTGCCCAAGATTAACAATCAATTATTTTGCTGTTTCATCAGACCTAAGACCATATTTTTTGGACACTCAGTTAAGGAGACGTCCTGAACTCTCTACTAACAATCTCTCAGTGGTGAGCTTGCTCATATGGAAGGTGTGACTACTGAACAGACCGAAAAATTGTTTCATCTGTACAAATCGTTATCAGCGAAGGTAGGCAGGAAGGATAATAAATATCTGAACAGCCTGCCCTGCCAGCTGGCACTGTTAACTAGAAGGACCAGGATTTTTGTTAAATTCAAGTAAATTAAGAAATTAAATGAATACTAGTAGTTGCTTGTTTATAAAACAATATTTTACCTTAATTTTTATTTTTGCTGTAAGGTCAGGTCAGGGAGCATGCATTGGTACAGCATGGGAAACAGCTCAGGATCTCGGTTGGCAACCCCACAGGTAGACATGCAGTCCAGTCCCACTACCTGGAAATTACCATCTATCTGCCTCAGCGAGGTGTTACATGGGCATCCCCTTGGCCTGATCCAGCCACTCAGGTCCTTAATAACGGGGACACTGTGAGAAGGATCAGCCATCGGGAACTGCGCCATATGGCCGGAGTGCCATAACTGACGCTCCTTCACAATGCAGGTAACATGTCTCATTCGGGACTCCATGAGCAACTACTTGTTCGACACAAAGTCAAACCAGTGGTACCCAAGGATTCTCAGAAGAGAATGTACTTGGGGTATTTTTCCTCGGGGCAACAACAAAGCGGGAAGGATTTGGGGACATTTCAACATCAGGTTAATAATGAATGATAAGATAAATCAGATAGCTCACGATAATCCTATCATGTGCACATACTAAATAATGTATTTACTTGTAAGGAATGTCTTTTAACCGAAAAACATGTACTGTAACTGCTTTAAACCAGTACCAAAATATTCAATCATTAGTATGTCATTGCCACATGAATTAGTGATTATCAAAATAATTCAGAATATTTTAATTTACACAAACTTTTTAAAGCTGCTTTTATAGCAACACGCTTTTAAATTAAGTTTATCAGCTTTAAGATATTTGCTTTTGCAAGAATACAACAGTATATGGAAGAGACATTAGCTGGCTAATAACCCATTTAATCCACAAGTCAAATTATTTCAAATGTCAAATGTCACAAATGGGATACTTTAATTTCACAAAGGTAGCTTTTATGTTGGAAAAGATCTGAAAAAGAAAGGAAAGATTTCAAAATTAAACTTGTTAATTAAAAATTATTATTTTAGTAAATCCCCTAAAATAGCCTTGGTGGTGTTGTTTTCAAGTTGCATCACTTTTTGCTATGGCTTTTACCTCTGCAAGTTTCTCCAACTGCAGAAATTAGACATAACTGTAGACAGCATTACATTCATTCCTGTATCATTCAAATGTGTGTCTTATGCACTTTTAATCAAATCTTACCTGTTATTCTGCTAAACTAATAGACATTACTTTGGTTTCAAAAATCCTTATGAACAATGCAAATGTAGTCTTTGCGGATTCATTTTCAGGGACTAAGTATGCCATCTCAGTAGGTTTGCTAACTGAGCAACTCAGAACTTTTGAGCTTCTGTTAACATATTGCATGTCAAATGATTTGCCTTATGCTTCAAAACATTAAAGAATATCTGGCTAATATAGAACGTGTGTGAGGTTGGCGGCCCACCCAGGGTTGAAGGTTGAATCCTGCCTTGAACCTCTAGGCGCCAGCAAAAACTGAATGATTGGATGGAAAAGTATAGCCATGTTCATAATAAACTGAAGATAAATATGAAGCTTAAGTTTTTTTTTTTTTAATCAAAGCTGTAAATGGCACTGTATCAAAAAAATAATCTCACCACTTGCTCAAATGACAGTTGAATGTTCACTGCATTGTGCTCTCAATGCATGCACAAATAGTTTATATTTACAATGGTGTGAAAAACTATTTGCTCCCTTCCTGATTTCTTATTCTTTTGCATGTTTGTCACACAAAATGTTTCTGATCATCAAACACATTTAACCATTAGTCAAATATAACACAAGTAAACACAAAATGCAGTATTTAAATGATGGTTTTTATTATTTAGGGAGAAAAAAAAATCCAAATCTACATGGCCCTGTGTGAAAAAGTAATTGCCCCCTGAACCTAATAACTGGTTGGGCCACCCTTAGCAGCAATAACTGCAATCAAGCGTTTGCGATAACTTGCAATGAGTCTTTTATAGCGATCTGGGGGAATTTTGGCCCACTCATCTTTGCAGAATTGTTGTAATTCAGCTTTATTTGAGGGTTTTCTAGCATGAACCGCCTTTTTAAGGTCATGCCATAGCATCTCAATTGGATTCAGGTCAGGACTTTGACTAGGCCACTCCAAGCAGCACCCAAGATCGCTTCAGCTTGAGTTGACGAACAGATGGCCGGACATTCTCCTTCAGGATTTTTTGGTAGACAGTAGAATTCATGGTTTCATCTATCACAGCAAGCTTTCCAGGTCCTGAAGCAGCTAAACAACCCCAGACCATCACACTACCACCACCATATTTTACTGTTGGTATGATGTTCTTTTTCTGAAATGCTGTGTTCCTTTTACGCCAGATGTAACGGGACATTTGCCTTCCAAAAAGTTCAACTTTTGTCTCATCAGTCCACAAGGTATTTTCCCAAAAGTCTTGGCAATCATTGAGATGTTTCTTAGCAAAATTGAGACGAGCCCTAATGTTCTTTTTGCATAACAGTGGTTTGCGTCTTGAAATCTGCCATACAGGCCGTTTTGCCCAATCTCTTTCTTATGGTGGAGTCGTGAACACTGACCTTAATTGAGGCAAGTGAGGCCTGCAGTTCTTTAGACATTGTCCTGGGGTCTTTGTGACCTCTCGGATGAGTCGCTCTGCGCTCTTGGGGTAATTTTGGTCGGCCGGCCACTCCTGGGAAGGTTCACCACTGTTCCATGTTTTTGCCATTTCTGGATAATGGCTCTCACTGTGGTTCGCTGGAGTCCCAAAGCTTTAGAAATGGCTTTATAACCTTTACCAGACTGACAGATCTCAATTACTTCTGTTCTCATTTGTTCCTGAATTTCTTTGGATCTTGGCATGATGTCTAGCTTTTGAGGGGCTTTTGGTCTACTTCTCTGTGTCAGGCAGCTCCTATTTAAGTGATTTCTTGATTGAAACAGGTGTGACAGTAATCAGGCCTGGGGGTGGCTACAGAAATTGAACTCAGGTGTGACACACCACAGTTAGGTTATTTTTTAACAAGGGGGCAATTACTTTTTCACACAGGGCCATGTAGGTTTGGATTTTTTCTCCTAAATAATAAAACCATCATTTAAAAACTGCATTTTGTGTTTACTTGTGTTATATTTGACTAATGGTTAAATGTGTTTGATGATCAGAAACATTTTGTGTGACAAACATGCAAAAGAATAAGAAATCAGGAAGGGGGCAAATAGTTTTTCACACCACTGTATTTCTAATTCTAGAAATAAAAATGAATCAAAAATGTTTTTGCTTCAAAAGCATAGCAAGATTCTATTGTTTTGACAAGTTAAACCATGCAGGATTTTTAAACAATAGGCACCCACAGTCCCGAAAAGAAATACAAGCCCCAGAAGCTATGCTTGGCATGCACCTGTAACTCTTTCTTTTTACACAGTTGGGAACTCTCTCCTGCTTGTGTCTTTCGACCTTTTTTTTGTTCCCTCACGTACTATCCAGTAATGCTTTGAGTACCTCTCCCAGATTGAGAACCACAGATTGAGAACCACTGATCTACAGTATATAAGGGCAGCCTTGTTAGTGAGAAATAATTAAATAACTAAATGAAACAAAGATATACATACGGATATTAAAATGAAGAAAAAAACCAACAACATACTCTCTGTTGTCCATGAATTTATTGACACACTGCTTGTTTAATGTGTCCCATATCCTTACAGACTTGTCATCTCCACAGGAAATTATAAGTCTTGCATCAGGTGAAAATCTGTTAAAATTAATAGTATTTGGGAAATTGTAAACATAAAATGTAACAAAACTGAAATATTTCACATTAAATGAAAAACTATTTCAAATTATTTTTACGCCAGGACAAGTTAAAAAAAAAATAGTTGTTTATGCAGTTCACAAGAGTATTATTCAAAGACATTTAAAGCAATCAGTTACAAAGGTTGAAGAAAGAAAAAAAACTGTGCTAGGGTTATGAGATTGGCAAAAAACATTATCTTGATATTTTCTGGGACTTTGATGATAACGATAATAAGACTATATTCTGTATCCTTTAAAAACGTGTTTGTAAAAGTCTTATTTGTCTACCATGGACTTATTTATTTACTTAAAACTGAAGTAAAAGAACACAAAAACATTCAAATCACCACTCAAACTGTTACTGAGATCAAACAGTGAAAGTATGAGGAAACCATATCAAAGTGGCCTAAAGGATTCACACAAAAAATTGTACTAAAACCAACAAAACTATTACAAAGAGAGCATTTTAAACCAACACTTACCCTTAATTTCAACAAGATAAGACTCCAAACCGAATAAAATGATAATCATAACTGAACTACAGGGCATAAACATTACAGTGTGGATAAATATAAACTGCTCTGTTGTAAGGTGAATTATGCAGCATACAAGCAAGAACAAAAATCTAACATACTATTCTGTTAAATACTGCACAGGAAAAAAAACTATAGCATTTGTAATCATGTTCTGTCATATTCTAGAAAGCTGATTCTGTTCATCTGGACACAGTTTTCCTGATACGTTTCATCACTCATCCAAGTGACTTCCTCAGTCTCAGTGGACTGCAGGTTTCTCCAACCTTATAAACAGAACCTTGGCCTAATGACCGAAATATTACCACTGACTAACAATGGGCCGTGTGATCAATGATATGCAAATTGCTCATTGATCAATGGCCATGAGTACCATTCACAGAAAGTTGGGGAATGGCTGCAATCACCGCATTGTAAGATGGTGAAAAATGTACCCTTAGTTCCCCTCCTTGGTTCAGAGATGGTTGTTCCTTTTTCACGTAAATGGCCTCTTTGACTCCTTGCTCAAACCAGAGTTCCTCCCTGTCCAGGATGTGCTATGCAGTCATTACACTTACTGAACATTACAACATTAGAACAATCTAGACGAGAACAGGCCATTCAGCCCAACAAAGCTTGCCAGTCCTATCCTCTTGTTTCCTCCAAGAAAACATCAAGTCGAGTTTTGAAAGTCCCTAACGTCTTACTGTCTACCACACTACTTGGTAGCTTATTCCAAGTGTCTATCGTTCTTTGTGTAAAGAAAAACTTCCTAATGTTTGTGTGAAATTTCCCCTTAACAAGTTTCCAACTGTGTCCCCGTGTTCTTGATGAGCTCATTTTAAAATACAAGTCTCGATCCACTGTACTAATTCCCTTCATAATTTTAAACACTTCAATCATGTCACCTCTTAATCTTCTTTTGCTTAAACTGTAAAGGCTCAGCTCTTTTAATCTTTCTTCATAATTCAACCCGTGTAGACCTGGAATCAGCCTAGTCGCTCTTCTCTGGACCTTTTCTAGTGCTGCTATGTCCTTTTGTAGCCTGGAGACCAAAACTGCACACAGTACTCAAGATGAGGCCTCACCAGTGCATTATAAAGGTTGAGCATAACCTCCTTGGACTTGTACTCCACAGATCGTGCTATATAACCTAACATTCTGTTAGCCTTCTTAATGGCTTCTGAACACTGTTGGGAAGTTGTAATGGAAGGATTTTTCTAAAGAGAGGGGGGGGATCAAGAGAGCAGATGGGCGTTGGTCGCTCAGCGCAAAAACCAGCTTCAAGAAGGAAAAGTACTGGGAATATGGCCAGAGGGTTATGCTGACTTGTTTTTCACTCGAGGGGCTTCACTATTTTTGTGTACCTTTTGGTACCAGACGCGTCTCCGTCCAGGATAAAGGCATGCTGACTTGTTTTTCACTTCAAGGGGCTTCACTACGCAATTCTTATTTTTGTGTGCCGTTTGGTACCAGGTGTCGTCATCATCAGGACCAAGTGCAAAACAACACCGCGTCCCGTGGAAAGGTGTGTGTGCTGAAACTAATCACTTCTGTATACACTGCTTACACGTAGCCGCTTTGGGCAAGGACGCCAATTAGTATATAAGGGAAGGTTCCGCCTCAGTTTCTTTGGAGGCTCAACCGTGGGGACAGCGCACCGCCCGTAAATGAAAGGCAAAATGGGTTGGTCCTTTGACAAGACTGACAAGCGGCCCCTCAGTCTACTGGTCTGGGATGATGGCTCTATGTCTTTTTGTATGTCTGTAAGTATTGTTTTGTTTTGTATGTCTGCATTATATGTGTTTGATTATTATAGTTGATTAAGTAAATAAAATAAAAGTATTGGACCTCTTCTCTCTGATTCTTTGCCTACTTATGTTCATATCCCTGGAACCATTTTCCCGTAACAAAACAGAAGTTGATAGCTTGGAGTCCACTATGACTCCTAAATCCTTCTCATAAGGTGTACTCGATTTTCCGACCATTGTGTATTCAAACCTAATATTTTTACTTCCTATGTGTAATACTACATTTACTGACATTAAATTTCATCTGCCACAAATCTGCCCAAGCCTGTATGCTATCCAAGTCCTTCTGTAATGATATAACGGATTCCAAATTATCTGCTAATCCACCTATCTTGGTATCATCTGCAAACTTAACCAGCTTATTACTTATATTCCTATCTAAATCATTTATATATATTCAAAATAGCAGCGGCCCTAGCACTGACCCCTGTGGAACACCACTCTTAACATCGGCCAGTTCTGATTCTGATGAGGTTCCTCGCACCATCACCCTCTGCTTCCTGTGTTCGAGCCAATTCTGCACCCATCTAAAAACATCACCCTGAACTCCCACTTCTTTTAACTTGATGCCCAACCTCTCATGTGGCACCTTATTAAATGCTTTCTGAAAGTCCAGATAAATAATATCATAAGCTCCACTTTGATCGTATCCTTTTGTTGCCTCCTCATAGAATTCCAACATGTTAGTAAAACACGACCTCCCTCTTCTGAACCCATGCTGACTGTTCAGAATAACTCCTGTCCTTGCCATGTGTTGCTCAATCTTATCCTTAATAATTCATTCCATTAATTTTCCTGTGATGCTTGTTAAGCTTACTGGCCTATAGTTGCTTGGATCTGCCCTGTCACCCTTTTTATATAATGGGATGATATTTGCCATTTTCCAGTCCTTTGGAATCTCTCCAGTGCACAGTGACTTCCTAAAAATATGTGTCAAGGGTTTATATATGTACTCACTAGCCTCCCCTTAAGAACACGAGGATAAATATTACAGTGGAGGAAATAATTATTTGACCCCTCACTGATTTTGTAAGTTTGTCCAATGACAAAGAAATGAAAAGTCTCAGAACAGTATCATTTCAATGGTAGGTTTATTTCAACAGTGGCAGATTGCACATCAAAAGGAAAATCGAAAAAATAACTTTAAATAAAAGATAGAAATTGATTTGCATTTCATTGAGGGAAATAAGTTTTTGAACCCCTACCAACCATTAAGAGTTCTGGCTCCCACAGAGTGGTTAGACACTTCTACTCAATTAGTCACCCTCATTAAGGACACCTGTCTTAACTAGTCACCTGTATAAAAGACACCTGTCCACAGAATCAATCAATCAAGCAGACTCCACACTCTACAACATGGGAAAGACCAAAGAGCTGTCCAAGGATGTCAGAGACAAAATTGTAGACCTGCACAAGGCTGGAATGGGCTACAAAACCATTAGCAAGAAGCTGGGAGAGAAGGTGACAACTGTTGGTGCGATTGTTCAAAATGGAAGGAGCACAAATGACCATCAATCGACCTCGCCTGGGGCTCCACGCAAGATCTCACCTCGTGGGGTGTCAATGGTTCTGAGAAAGGTGAAAAAGAATCCTAGAACTACATGGGAGGAGTTAGTTGATGACCTCAAATTAGCAGGGACCACAGTCACCAAGAAAACCATTGGAAACACATTACACCGCAATGGATTAAAATCCTGCAGGGCTCGCAAGGTCCCCCTGCTAAAGAAGGCACATGTGCAGGCCCGTCTGAAGTTTGCCAATGAACACCTGAATGATTCAGAGAGTGACTGGGAGAAGGTGCTGTGGTCTGATGAGACCAAAATAGAGCTCTTTGGCATTAACTCAACTCGCTGTGTTTGGGGGAAGAAAATGCTGCCTATGACCCCAAAACACCGGCCCACACCGTCAAGCATGGGGGTGGAAACATTTTGCTTTGGGGGTGTTTTTCTGCTAAGGGCATAGGACAACTTAATCGCATTAACGGGAAAATGGACGGAGCCATGTATCGTGAAATCCTGAGCGACAATCTCCTTCCCTCTGCCAGGAAACTGAAAATGGGTTGTGGATGGGTGTTCCAGCACGACAATGACCCAAAACATACAGCAAAGGCAACAAAGGAGTGGCTCAAGAAGAAGCACATTAAGGTCATGGAGTGGCCTAGTCAGTCTTCGGACCATAATCCAATAGAAAACCTATGGAGGGAGCTCAAGCTCAGAGTAGCACAGAGACAGCCTCGAAACCTTAGGGATTTAGAGATGATCTGCAAAGAGGAGTGGACCAACATTCCTCCTAAAATGTGCAAACTTGGTCATCAATTACAAGAAACGTTTGACCTCTGTGCTTGCAAACAAGGGTTTTTCCACTAAGTATTAAGTCTTTTTTGTTAGAGGGTTCAAAACTTATTTCCCTCAATGAAATGCAAATCAATTTCTATCTTTTATTTAAAGTTATTTTTTCGATTTTCCTTTTGATGTGCAATCTGCCACTGTTGAAATAAACCTACCATTGAAATGATACTGTTCTGAGACTTTTCATTTCTTTGTCATTGGACAAACTTACAAAATCAGTGAGGGGTCAAATAATTATTTCCTCCACTGTATCTGGGCCTGGTGATTTGCTTGATTTCATCTTATTTAATCTGAGCAGCACTTCTCCCTCTACAATTTCCAAATCCCTCAGTACCTCCTTAGTAGTCGTGTTTACCTCTGGCAGGTTATCCACTTGCTCACTTGTAAACACCTCAGAAAAATGTAAGTTTAGGGCATCTGCTATTTCATTGTCTGTATCTTTTAATTCCCCTTTACTATTCCTGATGAACTTGACCTCCTCCTTAACTGTTCTTTTACTACTAAAATACTGAAAGAATCTCTTGGGGTCTTCTTTCACCTTATCTGCTATATTCCTCTCCAACTGTCTTTTAGCCTCTCTGATATCCTTCTTAATGGTTGCCCTCATTTTCTCATACGTTACGTTCTCTTTGCAGTCATTAGTCTTATATGCCTTATACAGCAGTTTTTTCCTTTGCAACTTCTTTTTAAATCTTTATTAATCCATCGTGGAGTTTTTTTTAGTTTCCTATTACTTCCAAATTTAGGTATGTATCTGTCCTGCATTACATGTAAAACATTTTAAACCTGTTCCACTGCTCCTCGACTGTCTCCACATTTAAAAGCTTATCCCAGTCTATCCTACTTAGACTTTGTCGCATCTGCTCAAAATTAGCCCTACTAAAGTTCAACTTAACAATTTTAGTCTTTGCATCTGTACTCTTACAAAATACTGAGAATTGTATTACATTATGGTCACTTGACCCTAGTGGTTCAATCACCTCTACACCCTCAATTCTATCCTGATTATTACAGAATACTAAATCCAGACAGGCTTCACCCCTTGTTGGTGCTTTAACATGCTGTGTTAAAAACAGTCGCTGATTACTTCTAAAAACTCCTGCTCTTGTGCTCCTCCATCTGTAAGGTTATCCCAGTTAATATTTGGATAATTAAAGTCCCCATGACTATAATATCCCCTGTAAACTTGCCTTTTTGATATTACTAAAAAGATGTGTGTTGAAATTACTGTCTGAATTGGGTGGTCTATAACACACTCCTAAAATAAGACCTTTTCCCTAATATTTTCCAGGCGAAGCCACATGTCCTCACTAAGATGGGGCTCATCATCCAACTGAAGATGACTTACATTTAAACCCTGTTTGGCATAAACAGCAACCCCACCTCCTTTTCTGTTCTGTCTATCCTTCCTAAAAATGTGTATCCCTCTATGTTACACTCATCCCCATCTTTGTTATTTAGCCAGGTTTCCGTTATTGCTATAATATCATAATTATGCTCTGCTACATACAACTCCAACTCACTTACCTTATTTTTGATACTTCTAGCATTAAGGCAAGCTATTTTTAATGTGTTAATCCTTCTACTTTACGTGTTTGCTTAAAATTTACATTACTATGCATTTTTATTTCTACACCATTGTTTGTTCTTCCATGTATAGATCTAAATCTGGCCTGTCCTAAACTCCCTGCCCCCCATTAGTTTAAACAATCCTCGACTAGCCTACACATACGCCTCCCCAATACATTGGTGCCCCTCTGGTTCAGATGTAACCCGTCACGGCGGAACAGGTCCCATCTGTTCCAAAAGGAGTCCCAATGCCCCATAAACCTATACCCTTCTACCCTGCACCAAGATTTGAGCCACGCGTTAAGCCTTCTAATCTCCTCAATCTTACCTGGACTGGCGCGTGGCACAGGCAGAACTTGGAGAAGACTACCTTGTCAGTTCTGCTCCTCAGCTTGGTACCTAACTCTTTGAATTTGGATCGCAGAACTGACAGACTACCCTTATGTATGTCATTTGTTCCAACGTGGACAATGACAACTGGATCCACCCCCGCTCTGGCCAAGAGCCTATCCACCCTTCCAGGGAGGTCTCCCACCTGTGCTCCCGGAAGGCAACACACCGTGCGAGACTCTCTCTCTCTCTGGAGCACACCTGCGCTTCAATCCCCCTAATGATTGAGTCCCCAACTATCACTACCTCTCTCTTTTTGGGAACTGGTTTTGAGGTGGCCCGTTGGGGCTCCTCAACCCTGCATACCACCTCAGAATTATCAGAGTCACCGTCCAGCTCCGCCAGGACATGATAACGGTTAGACACATCTTCATCACTGAAAGAGTGACCACTGTCCTGTAGATGTAAATAGACTGTGGAGTCCTAGCCTGACAAGGTAGCTCTTCAGTGTTGTGCCATCCGGTTCACCAGTGGTTGTTTGGTTTCCCAGATGTATGATTCACAACAATCCTCTTGGCACTTAACTGCTTAAACAGTATTACTCTGTCTGTGCTGGGACAGTCGATCCTTGGGGTGAACCAATTTTTGCCGTATCGTGTTTTGGGGATTATAAGCCACCGAGATAACTGGGGCTTCGTGTATAAACGGTGCGTACACACAAAAAATTTGCACACTCAAATCGCGATGTATAAAACCTAAAGTTGCTGTAAAGCCATGCACATTTTCATGCTAGCTAAAACCCTGGCGTACACAAATTCTCAGCTTGGTTTTGTAAACTGGTGGCACCCAGTGTCAAAAGAATGCTTTTGTTCCAGTGTGGTTTCCCTTTCTTTTTTAGATCCACATCCACGCAGCTTTATAAATACACTGAAATTAACCACATATTGTTTATTAGTTTAATGCATCTGATTGTAATTAACCTGTAAAAATATATAATAAATCTATACTAATAAAAGGCAAAGCCCTCACTCACTCACTCACTCACTCACTGACTCATCACTAATTCTCCAACTTCCCGTGTGGGTGGAAGGCTGAAATTTGGCAGGTTCATTCCTTACAGCTTCCTTACAAAAGTTGGGCAGGTTTTATATCGAAATTCTACGCGTAATGGTCATAACTGGAAGCTGTTTTTCTCCATTTACTGTAATGGAGATGAGCTTCAACGCCGTGGGCGGAGTTTCGTGTGACATCATCACGCCTCCCACGTAATCACGCAGTACATAGAAAACCAGGAAGACCTCGAAAAAGCGCTGAAGAAAACATGCATTATATAATTGAGAAGGCAGCGAAACAATAAGAAGCGAGCGAGTGACATATACAACCATGTTCATGAGTTCTGCTACTTCGGAAACGAAGCACGATGTAAACCTACACTTTAAATTAAGTTCATAGACAGGCTGCGCTGGCGTTTGTAATTTAGTGCCTGCCCATATAAGGCCGTCCGTCAGCGGCAATCCAATAGCAAACTCCCACTAAATATTCACGGGTGAAGGACTGTGTTTATGGAGAGGAAGATGAGATGGTCAGGGTGGTGTTTGACACAAACTCAGCGAAACTGCGAGAGAAAGTTTTAAGTGCCAGGACTAAGGTAACATTAAATACAGCCATGGACATAGCACGAGATGGCACCAGCACAGCTGGGAACCTTCGATGCATGTACACCGAGTGGCTCACGTGAACTGACGCAGTGCACAGATAAAAGCAACAGTTCCAAAGAGCTGAACAAAACCGAATTACACAATTGAAAAGGCAGCAAAAATATGAAGCGTCTGATAAGCATATTCATAAATCCAGCTACTGCGAAACAAAGCACACGGTGGAAAAAGTCAATGTCCCGCTAAAGGAAGACAGTGTAAAAAACCCGTGCATGCAGTGTGTCAGGTCTCAGATAAAGAAGAAGACGAGCTGTTTATTGATGCAGTAAGAAACGAATCGATGAATGAAACCTGTCATCTTTACAACGATTGACAAACACGGAATGTAACTTGAACACAACACATCCTACAAATACGAACCTGATTGAAAGAAATAATGATAATCAAATCCTTGATGACAGCAACACTCAGTAACACTCACAAAACAAATACTGTATATTGACAGTCATGTTACGTTATTTTTAAAATGTTCCCTTTTCTTTTCTAGCTTTTTAACACACTACTTCTCGCTGCGATACGCTGGTATATATATATATATATATCCGATCTACATACTCGAATAATGGATACTTTATTCACCATCAATGATTGTTTTGGTAAAGCCATACTCAGTGTATTCATTAGATGAACGGTAAAAAGTAACAGCGAGGGAGGATGCAGGCTGTAGTGCGGCGTCAACTCTATTTGAATTGCGCGATCACATTTGAAAAATATATCTTTTCAAGTTCTATTTAGTCCATATGTGTCAAACTCAAGGGCGCGGCCACATCCGCCCGCGAGATCATTTTATATACTGTATTATTGTTATTAAAGCCGGGTATATGAAGCGCTGGTAACACAATAAACTACAGATCCCATAATGCAGCGCTTCAGCCGCCTTGCCGAACAAGTTATTGCGGCTAGCTCACACGATGCTGAAGAGAAAAGTTGATTCTGAAAATAGAGCCTTTAAAACCGATGGGAGGCTGAGTATATGTTTACTGAACCCGTGTGTCTCATTTGTGGAGCTAATGTGGCTGTAATTACAGAATTTAATCTAAGACGGCACTATGAGATAAAACATCAGGGTAACCTGAATGCAATGCAGAAGATACAGAAAGCAGCATAATTAAATAAGAATCTGACACTTCAGCGGACGTTTTAACCCGTGCACAATCACAAAGTGATTTCAAGTGAAGCTCTTTTATGGGAGACACAAATGCACCAGTGCACCTTGCCCCACTTTCCCTGTTGCCAAGTAATGTTAAACCAAGTCGTCACTACGGTGTTCCCAAATCGCACTTTGCTGATAAACTGAGCACACTGCGCACTGAGTTTGCACGGCGCTTTGGTGACTTTGAAGAACAAAAAAAGTCCGTCTACATGCGGCTCGAACCTTGTGCATGTTTGGTAGCACATATCTGTGTGAGAAGCTCTTCTCAGTGATAAAGACTAACAAAACAGCACACAGGAGTCACCTCACTGATGAGCACCTGCAATCCATCCTGAGAATCTCCACAACACAGAACCTCACACCAAACAGAAACGAACTTGTGGCCAAAAAAAGATGCCAGGCGTCCAGCTCTAAAATGACATATGAGCAAAGACAACTGAATGATTTGATTTGTTATTGCTGAAAGGAACACATTTTATTTATATTTCCAGGTTTTGTTATGCAGCATGTTCATATTTGAATTTGTATAATTTTGACAGGATATATTTTTATGGAGAGCAAAATCTTTTGGGATATTTAAAATCTAAGTTTATTTTTATATAAAATTACATAAGAGTAAAGAAATTTGAATGTTTGTTCTTTTAACGTTTACTTTATTTCTAACTTGTATAATTTAGACAGGATATATTTTTATGGAGAGCAAAATATTATAAGTTGTTTAAGGTTTGAGTTGATTTATTCACGAATAATATTCCTGTCTGTTTTTACCATTCCTACCAAAGATATTTCTGTCGACTAAATAAAAATTCCTTCTATTTAAAATTTAAATAGAACTTGAACAAATACGATAGTTCATAATATCCACGCAGACTTGCACGTAAGAGCGGAGTCATCCGTTTTAACAAATGCAGCGTATTGCACTGATACTGAAATAGCTGTGTGTGTATATATGTAGATATGTATGTATATGTATATATGTTTATATATGTGTGTGTGTATGTATGTATATATATATGTATTTGTGTGTATGTATGGATTTATGTGTGTGTGTGTATATGTATGTGTATATATGTAGATATATATGTATGTATATATGTGTATATGTATAGATATGTATATATATATATGTTTATGTGTGTGTGTGTAAATATATATATATATATATATATATATGACAACAACACTCATCACTCACAACAGTGACAAAACAATTACATTGACAATCATGTTACGTTATTTTCAAAATGTTTCCTTTTCTTTTTCATTGCTTCTTTAACACGCGGGTATTTTGCTAGTATATAATAAATGGTAAACAGAATAGTCAAACTATTCCAAATACCATAGCTGCTTCAGCGTTGTTACTCTCACTGCACCTTCTTCTTCTTTTAGCTGCTCCCATTAGGGGTTAGGGCTGTGCGATATGACCAAAATCTTATATCCCGATATTTCATTTCATATCCCGATATCACGATATAGTACATTTTCTTTGTATTCAGTGAATAGTTTATATAATCACCACTCCTTTTTTTCATTTAAATTAAAAATCAAAAATGAGAAGTACTCAACTTGTAATTATTTCTGTTCTTTTATTTAGAACATTTGAACAAATGTTTGACTTAGAATGTAAACATAAAATGTTAATGTATCAAATATAAAACACTTTTCAAAAACAAATTACTAAAGGCCCAATATAAAATACTGCTATATAAAATGCCTGACATAAACAAAATGTGAACTGTAGCAGCAATAACTCTCACAACATATATTAAATATAAAAGGATTAAAGCACTAACAACTAAACTACATAAGGCCAATAAACCCTTTAAACAAAATAAATACAAGTCTAACATTAACTGTCAAAACCAAATGTAAACATTGTACTTCAAACTGTAGCAGCAATAAGGCTTACGACAAAAATATATTAAATATATAATATTAAATATATTTTTAGGCTACATTCTAGTAAAATGTTAATTTGCACATCGTAGTGTGGCAAATCTCCGTTAATGAGTTACAGCTGATCGCCCCGTGAGTGGGACTGAATGGCGCTAACGTGTTGATGCCGTCCAGCCCCAAGCACGGGGCGATCCGCGGTAACTCGTTAACGGAGATTTGCCGTGTTAATGCAGTTGTGCCGTAAACGTAATGTAGCGTTCTGTTCTTTATTGTAGAGTTCTGTTCTGCAGTTTGTGTTCTGTGATTTACATCCCTCTCAGTTATTTATTCTGTTGTCCCTGTTATTTCTGATAGACTGTAATAGAGTGGAAGGTAAAGGAGGTTCCGGAGGGATGGGGGTGGAGCCGGGGGGGGGAGCGCTGTGAAAAAGGAGGAGTGGACGACGAGCTTGTCGCCCCTAGCTAAGAGAGTTTGTTTTTGGATTGCTGTCTGTTTGGCGTGGTTGTGGCCAACAGCAACCATTTTTTTTTTGTTTGTGTTTAATAAAGAGGGAACTAACCAAGTGACCATCTCGGATCGTCATTACGTCTGGAAGACGCTGCAGTAATTTTAACAAGATTAACGCTGACAGCAAACGCTGCAGGGAAAAGTATGCCTTAAGCAAATTGTTTTGGTAGCAATTAATCTTCCAAGCTTTTAACATGCTCGTTTAAATAGTATCTTTACAACTGTAATATCCTACGTGGCCTGTCTCTCAGTTGTAAACTCTCTGCATGCTCGCTCACGTGCTTTTTGCGGAGGTGGTAGAAGAGGTTTGTGGTGTTGGAGTCTGTGGTAGCGATCGGTTTGCAGCATAATTTGCACAGTACCATTTTCTGGTCCGTGTCAGACTCTTCAAATCCAAACCATCTCCATACTACAGAGGTAGCCCCTCGTTTAGGAACAAGGTCCTTCTGTGTGGAGCTACCTGGTGTTGCCTCGTCTTCATCAGCCATGCTAGTGTGTCTGCATCCACGTGGTGGCCATCAAAACAATGAAAAAAATATTGCCGTAAACAGTTTATTTTGCGACACCACGAAACAAACGATAGCGTAATGTGCAGCGATGGACGTTTTCATATTGTCATCCGATATATATCGTTATATCGAACAGCCCTATTAGGAGTTGTCACAGCAGATCATCTTTTTCCATATTACTCTCACTGCACCACTCGGAGTATTTATATCACTGTATCTGAGTGGGGAATCACAGCTGTACAGCAGCTGATTGGAAAGAGAATTATCGGTATACAGTATCAAGCACACGCTGCCTCAGCCATGCTGTCTAATTAACTCCACTCACACGCCAAATGCTTCACAGCCTTTCCTCGTGGTTCAGAAACAGTTTCACCTCAAGAACTATAAACGCACTCAATCAGTCCATCAAGTGCTCCTTGGTTTGTACTTATAAGTACAATTATCTCACTGTAAACTTGCGATACAGTTATAATATTGCACAACCTGAGCCACTTTATAAAGCAAGTATTTACAATATCATTTTTAAGATGAAATGCAGCAAAATAGGTTTATTATATTATACAGATAAAACTTTAACTTCATTTAAATAATCTATATTGTTAATAAATAAACATTTGAGGACACGGTACTGCAGTGCTAGCAAGGAGCTGGTGCTCTGTTCACGCTGTATTCATGCTGGGGCTGGTGCGACACTGGAAGGATAGAATAATTAAACATGTACTACGAAGATATTTCAATGTTCCTTAAAAGTTTTGAAGAATTGCCGTTCTAACCTAGATGGCTTAACGTCTATTACAGAGTGGATTGTGTGGCGATTGGGTATTTGGAGAAAGAAAAGTAAGGACAGGAATTGGGGATTAGTACGTTTGAAAGAGACAGTACTGCTGCAATAAATTATTTCATCGAAGGTCGCGCACGGTGCAGCAAGCATCATGAACAGTCACTTCGCTATGGTGTTCCTATGTTTAACAACATGCTTTAACTCCTATCATCATGAAAATGATATCAAGTATACATCTCAGTATTTTAATTATTCAGAGAGCTGTAATATCACAAATGTAATGGATTCTGTGTCCTCTTGGAGGAAGAGAAAGCCTGCTTAAGAAGCACGTAGTGATTCACACACACAGAGCACATAGAAGATCAAATCCAAACAAAGCATTTAACATGCTACTTAAGTTATGATGGGATTTGAGAAACTAGTAAATTAAACAATTTTAAGATGAAGTTTATGATGTTTAATGACAAAATACACTACGTGATTAAAGTGGAAATTTTGAGATTAAATTTGACATTTCGTGCTTTTTCCCCCCACTGTGTGCCTATTTTTTTTCTCTGTACTCTAATAAGCTTTCATATGAGACTGAGACAATGGGCTATGACTCGACTTTTCACAGTGACTTTGATATCTGACAACTTCTTTTTTATTTCGGGCACTGTGCGACTTTGTGAACTTGAGCTTTCGAGTTTCTCCGACACTCTATGTCACTCGATCAACTTCCTTTTGTTGTTTATACCACTGTTTAAACCAACAAATAGTACGTTTTTCCTTTGCCTCCACTTGGTATTCGCTGAACCTCCATTTCCTTACGTGCTTTTGACATTGCCTTTTCACAGAACACTGAGCTTAAGGGCTTTTTATATTGATTTGCATATTCAAAGCAGCGTACTTCTGGGAGGAGACGCGGCGGGACAGCACATGCTTGCATGTGCGTTACTTTTCACACTGACCGGGATTTATGTAGCGGAAGAACGTGGAAGTTGGCTTTCGTACAGATTTATGTATCTGGATTTTTTTGTGCGGAAGCACATTTCCGCTTTTGTGCTTACGCCATGTTATAGTGTGAATCCTACGCACGCCGTTATCCATGAGGCCCCAGGTCTCGGTGGCTTTCAAACCCCAAAACACGATACAGCAAAAATTTGAATTGTTTATTTCATTTGTTTGAATGGATAATTCACCTAAACAGATTTTTTTTCTTTTTTTGCCTGACACCTACGAAGATCCATACTAGATCAATTTCATTTAAATCGCATTTTATAGAAGAACCCAAGTTACTAAACAGGACCAATATAAAACTTATGTCCAAAACAAGGAAGCTTCTTCCAGTTATTAATCTGTAGTGCACTGACAATGTAAGCCCTGTTGTCTTCTTGCAATGGTCATGATGCCAACGCATCTGTGAGACCCAGTGCAATGATGTGTCACCTCTGTGGTCTTCCTGAAAGTATGATGTTTGCAAACAGTAGTTTTGCAGTTGTCAGGTTTATTTGATGAAATGCATTGTCAAGTAGAGGTATGCCTAAGATATTCGGCTTGACCTTAAATTTGTTGTTGTGGCAAAATTTTGAAGCCTTCTGCAACATCCTTCAGTGTTTGGCTACAAGAATTAAACAATTCAGGTAGAGCTGTTTGACTGCAATATTTTTGGCCAGACAGTGTGTACCTTGTGTCTAATGTTTTCAAAAGTTGTTTGAAACTATCCCTCTCAACTGCTTGATTTGTCATCATATCTTCTGAGATGTAACTGGTGATGGCATCTGTTATGTCATGCCATCTGTTGCTTTTCTTGTCATAGGCACTTTTTTGAAGAATGATTCTACTGAAATTTGTTGAGCATGTTTTTGTGCTTGAACCTTGGATGATTTAGACCTGTTGTGGATAGCGGACTCCTGTAGGTTTCTATATTCTTCATATTCTGTATATATAGTTCGCAGATGGTAAAACAAGTTAGCTGTCGAGCTGCTTTTAACAGCAACTGATTTCATACATAGTTTGTAGATTTCCGTCTTTTGAACAATATCTATCTTTTCAAAGCCAAACCGCCTTCACACAAGTGAGGATGATACACATCTTGCAACTAAATCTAATGACACAGATTGCAAGGCTGTTTTATCCCTTGGCGCTGGTTGCTCACTCACTTTTAGGTAGCTACGCCAGCTTAACTTGTGGTATGCTGACCGTGCATCCCTATGCGCTAGCTGTGTGCATACACAGTAGTTTATCCTGTTAGGTTACATGAGACAGTGAATGCATGGACTCTCAAGGCATGTTTTTGATTGTTTTTTGCAAAGTAAGCAACATATTCGATTATTTCAGCTCGTATATTGTTAGATGTTAGATATTATGAAAGATATTAAGATATTATAATAAAATGACAAACCTTGTTTCAATGAATACTTAATTCGGAGAGAATACTGCAACTGAGAAAAACATTGCGAATATCCATTATAGGCTACGTACTCCTAATCTGAAATTCCAAAATCCAAAACTGAGTGTTGACGTGATGCCACAAGTGAAAAATTTCCAAACTAAGGTACTCTTTTATAAAACATTGCTTGGATTCAAACATGAAAATATGCATACACCAAAAAGTGGATGTGAATTACATATCTCCAGATTCAAAATGGATTGGCTCTTTCATAGTGGGAGAGAAGCTGAGAACGCTACAAAGCAACAACATAAGATCACGGACCAGTGGTGGTGATGGTGGGGAGGGGGACTGTACCTTGTCAAGTATTGAGCACTGTTAAACAATGAAACACAGTCAACTCGCTTTGTCCTAAGTCACGCTACATGATAACACCTACACAGCAGTTCAAAATTTATCCATGGCAATGTTAAAATTACAGATTACTTGTGCGTTAAGGAAATGCCAGTGCTTGTAGTTAAAAAAGGAATCTTCACTCTTGCTAGAGGTTCTTATTGCAATATGAATTCAGTTAATTGCTCTTATTAGGTTAGGAAAGCCAGACACTGCTGGAAATATTTTTATATTGGCAAATTTATGCATACCTATAAAATATGAAAAATACCAGTAGGTCCTTGGTATTTTAAAAACTTTCATCACAACGGAAATGATCAAGTGAAGGATGGCCAAGATATTTCTGTCTACCATTTCCCAAAAGAAGTAATAACAGGTGGCCAATATAAACTGACAAAAAACTAAAAAAGTTCTTTAGTGCAAAAATGCAGCAACGGCCCTCTTAAAAGGGAACTAAAATAGAATATGTATATCACGGTCTTCATTTTGGAGGAGTAATATGTTTGTCACATCAACACACATTATAATAACACATTTGTGATATGAATTATTATAAGCCTGAGCCATCATTTAGCTGGTTTGGCTGCATTTCCCAGCTTGATCAAATGTGTCCCCAAGATAAGTATAAGCAAATATTCCAAAATTAAAAAATAGCAAAACTACATCTTGTTGTACACATTTTGGATTAGGGATACTCAATATGTATTAATATTTATAAATAAAGGAAAATTAAAAATCAGAAACCAAATAAATTACACCTATGGCAATTATATAATATGTGTGATTGTTACATAGGTCAGTAGGTTTTTTGAATTCTACAAATCAAATTAAGAAGATTTGGTGCCAGCAATATACCAAAATATTTTCAATTCATTCATATTTTAAAAGAAGAAGGTGTCAGAGAGGAAATTGGACAGAAATATTAAGGTGCTCAACCTCCACCTTGATTTTGGGAAGCACACAGAAAATTTAATCAAAACACAGTACAAAATAAAATAGCACACCACTAAATGTCCACAGGAAAATAGCGGAATTAAACTGAAAATAAGCCACTATCATGGATGAAGATGTTGAAACAAAACTGGAAGCAATTTTAAAGATGAACTGAGATGAACTTGAAATGCTTCAAAAATTAATAACAGATATTTTCAAATATACCATAAAAGTTAATTAAATTAGCGATATTTGTTATAAACCTCATCTTAAAACATACCCAAATATTGTTCAAGCTTGAAATGTTTATAAAAATCTGATCATTTCTTTAGAAGTGAAAATTTAGAAATATATTTAAAGAAGGTGAAATGAACTGCAGACATCTCAATACTGACACAAATAATTAAAAAATAAATTTTACAACAGACCAATGCATTCTAAGACATCTCTAATTGCTTATCATAGCACTTGATGCTTTTGTTTCTCCCAAAATTAAGGGCAACAAAATGTGGCACTGCTCAAAAGACAATAATAAATGCCACCTTTAAGATGAATTAATGACAGTCCTATGCATCATTCAGTTTGTATGACATAATTATAAGATTTACTGCAATACAGGGCTGACATATTTAATGGTGAAGTTACAAGTCAAAGATAAATCAATAACCCCACAGTCAAATAAGCTTTTGAATTCACAATACATGTAATAAATCTGTTTAGCAGTGTATGTACTACATGGGCTTTGACTGCCTTTTTGTTAACAGTTGGTTATTAAACTTTACAATTCTTAATTCTTACCTTGCACAGCGAACCCAGTTGGTATGCCCAATTAAGGAATATAAGAAGCGACGGCTGTAAACGCTCCAGACTTTTACAGATTTATCATCTGAGGCAGTAACCAATCGTTGACCATCCTTGGAAAAGTTAACACTTCTGACTGCAGCTGTATGAGCTCTGAACACAGTAGACTCGCCTTTTCTGGACAAAGAAACATAGTAATTTCACTTGAAAAAAAACTTAAACTTGCAACTATTAGTCTCCATTAAAGTATGGCAAAGTTGATCCATAAAAGTGGACTATAACATTAAGCTTCAAAATACATTATAAAAAAAATATTAAAAATTCTGTATAAATACAAAATTGAATCAAAGAATGACACGATTAATAAAGGGAAGTAAATTAAAAACTATAATTGCACCATCTGTCTCTCTCACTCTATATTATATACACACACACTATATATATATATATATATATATATATATATATATATATATATATATATATATATATATATATACACACACACGGACAAAATTGTTGGTACCCTTCAGTCAATGAAAGAAAAACTCAAAATGGTCACAGAAATAACTTTAATCTGACAAAAGTAATAATAAATAAAAATTCTATGAAATTTAACCAATGAAAGTCAGACATTGATTTTCAACCATGCTTCAACAGAATTATTTAAAAAATAAACTCATGAAACAGGCCTGGACAAAAATGATGGTACCCTAGAAAAGACTGAAAATAATGTGACCAAAGGGACATGTTAATCCAAGGTGTGTCCACTAATTAGCATCACAGGTGTCTACAATCTTGTAATCAGTCAGTGGACCTATATATAGGGCTCCAGGTAGTCACTGTGTTGTTTGGTGACATGGTGTGTACCACACTCAACATGGACCAGAGGAAGCGAAGGAAAGAGTTGTCTCAGGAGATTAGAAAGAAAATTATAGACAAGCATGTCAAAGGTAAAGGCTATAAGACCATCTCGAAGCAGCTTGATGTTCCTGTGACTACAGTTGCACATATTATTCAGAAATTTAAGATCCATGGGACTGTAGCCAACCTCCTGGACGTGGCAGGGAGGAAAATTGATGACAAATCAAAGAGACGGATAATACGAATGGTAACGAGAGAGCCCAGAAAAACTTCTAAAGAGATCCAAGGTGAACTTCAAGCTCAAGGAACATCAGTGTCAGATCGCACCATCCGTCGTTGTTTGAGCCAAAGTGGACTTCATGGGAGACGACCAAGGAGGACACCATTGTTGAAAACAAATCATAAAAAAGCCAGACTGGAATTTGCCAAACTACATGTGGACAAGCCACAAAGATTCTGGGAGAATGTCCTATGGACAGATGAGACAAAAATTGAACTTTTTGCCAAGGCACATCAGCTCTATGTTCACAGACGGAAAATGAAGCATATCAAGAAAAGAACACTGTCCCTTCTGTGAAACATGGAGGAGGCTCTCTTATGTTCTGGGGCTACTTTGCTGCATCTGGCACAGGGTGTCTTGAATCTGTGCAGGGTACAATGAAATCTCAAGACTATCAAGGGATTCTAGAGAGAAATGTGCTGGCCAGTGTCAGAAAGCTTGGTCTCAGTCGCAGGTCATGGGTCTTGCAACAGGACAATGACCCAAAACACACAGCTAAAACACCCAAGAATGGCTAAGAGGAAAACATTGGACTATTCTAAAGTGGCCTTCTATGAGCCCTGACCTCAATCCTATTGAGCATCTTTGGAAAGAGCTGAAACATGCCATCTGGAAAAGGCACCCTTCAAACCTGAGACAACTGGAGCAGTTTGCTCATGAGGAGTGGGCCAAAATACCTGCTGAGAAGTGCAGAAGTCTCATTGACAGTTACAGGAATCGTTTGATTGCAGTGATTGCCTCAAAAGGTTGTGCAACAAAATATTAAGTTAGGGGTACCATCATTTTGTCCAGGCCTGTTTCATGAGTTTATTTTTTTAAATAATTCTGTTGAAGCATGGTTGAAAATCAATGTCTGACTTTCATTGGTTAAATTTCATAGAATTTTTATTTATTATTACTTTTGTCAGATTAAAGTTATTTCTGTGACCATTTTGAGTTTTTCTTTCATTGACTGAAGGGTACCAACAATTTTGTCCACGTGTGTATATATGTATGTATATCACTTGATGTAGGTGGTAACCCACCGGGGCGAAAGGGGGAATATAACTTCTCACAGTTTTACACATCAATATGAAATATTGAACTACAAAGTTCAATCCTGTTTGGATTTTCTGTAAGTTTAAAAGGAACATCATGTTGTAAGTGTATTTCCCCCAAATGCTGAGAAGCCGAGAAGAAAAAAAACTGAACAACTTGTATCTACTACTCACATGCTTGGTGTCCACAATCTGATGGTTCTGTCCAAAGAAGCTGAAGCTACAAGATTTCCAGATGGAGAAAACTGAACACTAGAAACTGCATCATTGTGGCCTACAAATCTATAGGCTCTGGCTTTTGGTTTCAGGTTCCAAACCATGAGAAATGTGTCAGCTGAACCAGTTGCTTGAGGGGGAAAAAAATGAATTCTTTTTTAGAGTCAATGGATTCAGTGGTCAAAGGAATACTATGTAGTGACTGTCCAGTCCTATTAGGAGACTTCAGTGCTAAACTGGTACAACAGACAATACTGTAAATATTGGGTTTCTGTGTTAGTCATTTATTCTTCACAATGAAAACCAAGTTGAAATAGAATTATGCTCATTAAATGAGCCTAGTAACAGATAAACGTGGGTTAAAGGTAAATTATTTTAATGTTCTCTTATTTGATCTGAGGCTATATTGTCTAGGCAATTAAGTAAAGAGATGTGTAGTGTGGATGAGTGTTTTTCACTTGTTGGTGTGATGGCTCAGGTAGATGGCGAGATTGCTGGAAGGACCTGAAAAATTGTAATATGTAGCAAAGGCTTGCTAATAACATCTACCAGATGTCTGTTTTTGAGGCAAGTTCAAATTTTACCTTCAGAAGAGCATGGGCACAGTCCTCAGTAGTGAAGGTAGTTGAAAAGAGTTATGTTCAGAAGGCTGTTTTTGCCTGTCATAGAGGCAACCCTGGGACTCACTGAAAGCTTTCAAGTTGAAGTAAAGGCCCTCCTGGAAAGCCTAAGAGATTCTGGCAAAACCAAACAATGATACAAAAAGAATAACACTGTCCTTAGCAGTGATGGAGAAAACTGACCGTTGTGGAACTCCTAAACCCAGTGGAGACATTCTCCTCTGAGAAGGCAGTGCCAGAAGCTTCACAATTTCAAAGCCACAGATAGTGTGAGAGATTTGACCAGTAACTCTAGAAGCCCTGGATATTATAAGGGTGTTTTGGGCAATACGCCTCTTCAGTGTTGGCTGGAAAGGCAGTGACAATATCTCTCGTACAGAAGATTAGAGTGGTGGTTCTCATTTTCAGAAAATTATGTCTAGCAGGTGTATTCCAATTACTGAGGTATCACACTCTTCAGCCTCCCCAGGAAAGCATATGTCAGGGTTCTATAAAGAACGGGCTATTCCTTCCAAAAGTAAAACACTGGATTCTGGAGGAACAATTCTGATTCCACCTTGGCTGTGGAAAAGTCAACCTGCGCCTTCTTCTACTACAAATATCTATGGGGTCATGTGAATTTACCAATCCCATTTATATGGGCTTTGAAGGTATGGAAGAAGCTTTAAGGGTGAGGCTTCCTTTCAAAATCACTTTTCAACAGCATGGGATCCCAGGCTCACTGCTGCATACCTTTTGATCCTTGTATTTGCAAAGTAAGAGTTTAGTTTCTAGACTTGACATTAAACTGAGTCTATTTACTGTGGGTGTTGCACTGAGTCAGAGGTGCATCTCCTCCTCTCCTGTTCTTGATTTTCATGGTGAATCCAAAGTGCAGAGGGTGTACAGTGTGGGAACCCAATAACTGCATCTCCACTCTTAGTAGATGCTGTTTTCTTGGTCTAATCAGACTCTACTCTCCACTGTACACTTGAATAGTTCACAGCCGAGTGTGGTCAGCCCAGCTCAGAATGTTGCTCGTTCCTCGTATGTATGTATGTATGTATGTATGTATGTATGTATGTATGTGAGTCAAAGAACAAATCAAAGACCAGTTTTAAATATTCATAATCAGAACTGAATAAATTTATTATAAGGTAACTTAGTCTTTGAGTAAATATGCTGCTTTTCCAGTTAACTCCAAAACACACAGATTCTGCACAGAGTATCAGGAACACCGCAAGAAGCTACAGATAACAACTGATTATTTAAAGCCAACAAAGAACTGAAAATTGACATGAAGGGCCAAGCTCTACGTAATCACAAAATCATGGCCAACAAAGAAACACACATTAGAGTGTGAAAAGACTGAACAATGAGAATGGAGGAGCAGTCACCTTTCAAGACATGGAGAAGGCACCAGTCACTTCAAGAACTGCATAGTTAACAAGAGATGTCAGCATTTGGTTTTGAGAGATTACCCCCACCTCAACTGCAGCAAAACTATTTTGAATTAGGCTGGTTTTATACTTCATATGACGCATGCTGCAGCGGACACTTCCTGCTACGCAAGCGTTGTACTGTTTATACTTGCGTGCGTAGTTTACGAAAATCCGGAGGAATCCACCAGGTGGCAGTGCGAGATATTATCACGGTGAGAACAGGTTCGGCTTCGCTTTGTTGTGAATTGCCTGGAACAGCCATTAAATTCCGATGACACCTTACCGCAATATCTCAGTAAAGGATGTTTAATGATTAAATCCATCAATCCAGGGATGTGTCCATTCCAACTAGCATTGGGCACGAGGCAGAAACAATCCCTGGACGAGGCATCAGTTCATCGCAAGGTGAATACAAACACTCACGTACACTAGTGTCATTTTAGTGTCACCAAATCTGCATATATTTGGAAGGAACCCGGAGCACACTGTGGAAACCAAGCAGGAAAACATGCTAACTCCAGGCAGAGAATACCAGCAACGTGACTCCCTGCGAGACAGCAGGGCTACCACTCTGCCACTGTGTCACCCCATGTGTGTATTTATTAACAGTGTTCATTATTTAAATGAAATTAACGATATATCTGTAAAATGTAACATACATACTTTATTGCATTTCATCATGAAAGTGATATCAAAATAAATCTTAGGATTCTAAATGTGCAGAGAGTTGGAATATCATATATTTAATGTGTTTTGTGTGGCAATCTATTGCTGTCAGGTCAGGAGAAAGCTCCAGGAAAAAAAAAAAGACGGCACAGAAGATGGTATGTGAGACTTTCAAAATGTATCGTGTCATTACGATCGGGAATATAAAAGGACCACAAATGTATTTGTATGTCAGCATTTTGCTTCACCACATCGAACCACTCATCAAACATCGAAGCGCGCACATTGATCTTGTAGGATCCACAAAGCGGCTTTTTGTCACATGTAGATAGTAACCAGAGACTCCAACATCAAATTCCAACTTTTAGCACACTGAGCCCCCCCAAATTTTTGCTGGTACTGCAACTCGTGCACAAGGTGCATTCATTTCTGAGGACCTGCTCAGAGGATGTGTCAAATGAACACTGGGAATGCATGGCAGCCATGATATGTGCGTGTACGCGTTCTGAGTGTGAAGTATAAACGAGCCTTTTTAGTGACTCATCACATCAATTTTTCACCAAGTTTCTTATATCGGATATGTGACATGCATTTGGAAAACATGCCTTGCATTAAGAACAAGCCTGCTCCAACACTGCACTTTTCTGTACACTGCCACAATAGGCCAGCTGTCTTATGTTTATCTGTTTTATGGAGACGTGATTTTTGCTTCTTATGGATTCTTGTTGTGTAGAAATCTTATTTCATACTTTTCTAATCTGACCAATGTAGATTTTTTTTTAATTTGCTATATTTTTTCATTTTAAATACAATATTTGGTTGTCTGTTTACTACTCTGGGAATGAAATACACAAAGAACATTACACAAAAACAAATGGTTCCTTAATTGAAAATGCTTTGGAACTAACTTGGCACAATTTCCAAAAGAATGTGGTTAAACAGAAAGAAAAACTTACCCAATTGTCTGTTATTTGGATTGAAATCAGTGCTGAGAATAACATCTTTATGTCCTTTATAATGCTGCTCTAACGCTGGGTCCGGCTGAAAGAAAGAATGAAAATGAATTAAAAACACCTTGACAAATCAATAGGTTCAGGCATGATCTCTTACTCAAAGCTTCCAATTTTTGTCAATTTAACAACTAAACCTATAAGTTGTGCTTCAGTCCAGTGCAAAGAAAAATTCATGCATAATGTACCTACATGCCTTTTTTTTTTTTTTAATTCTTCCAAACTTCCATTGTCTGTGTTTTTAAAAATCATTTTAGCTCATTTAATAGGATCCTTGTGATCTGTCACTGTTAATTTATGTCAGCTTTATTTTCATGTGCACAAAGAATAATGAATGCTCCCTCATATCACTTGACAAAAATACAATACAAAAATAAATAAATAAAAGGTATATTGAGCATGCAACAAATATACTTAGTTATATACAATATAGCAATTTGTGTAAGCAAGTATTGCATATACACTCAATCTAAAGGATTATTAGGAACACCATACTAATACGGTGTTTGACCCCCTTTCGCCTTCAGAACTGCCTTAATTCTAGTGGCATTGATTCAACAAGATGCTGAAAGCATTCTTTAGAAATGTTGGCCCATATTGATAGGATAGCATCTTGCAGTTGATGGAGATTTGTGGGATGCACATCCAGGGCACGAAGCTCCCGTTCCACCACATCCCAAAGATGCTCTATTGGGTTGAGATCTGGTGACTGTGGGGGCCATTTTAGTACAGTGACCTCATTGTCATGTTCAAGAAACCAATTTGAAATGATTCGAGCTTTGTGACATGGTGCATTATCCTGCTGGAAGTAGCCATCAGAGGATGGGTACATGGTGGTCATGAAGGGATGGACATGGTCAGAAACAATGCTCAGGTAGCCCGTGGCATTTAAGCGATGCCCAATTGACACTAAGGGGCCTAAAGTGTGCCAAGAAAACATCCCCCACACCATTACACCACCACCACCAGCCTGCACAGTGGTAACAAGGCTTGATGGATCCATGTTCTCATTCTGTTTCACCAAATTCTGACTCTACCATTTGAATGTCTCAACAGAAATCGAGACTCATCAGACCAGGCAACATTATTCCAGTCTTCAACTGTCCAATTTTGGTGAGCTTGTGCAAATTGTATACTCTTTTTCCTATTTGTAGTGGAGATGAGTGGTGCCCGGTGGGGTCTTCTGCTGTTGTAGCCCATCCGCCTCAAGGTTGCGCGTGTTGTGGCTTCACAAATGCTTTGCTGCATACCTCGGTTGTAACGAGTGGTTATTTCAGTCAAAGTTGCTCTTCTATCAGCTTGAATCAGTCGGCCCATTCTCCTCTGACCTCTAGCATCAGCAAGGCATTTTCGCCCACACTGGCGCATACTGGATGTTTTTCCCCTTTTCACACCATTCTTTGTAAACCCTAGAAATGGTTGTGCGTGAAAATCCCAGTAACTGAGCAGACTGTGAAATACTCAGACCGGCCCGTCTGGCACCAACAACCATGCCACACTCAAAATTGCTTAAATCACCTTTCTTTCCCATTCTGACATTCAGTTTGGAGTTCAGGAGATTGTCTTGACCAGGACCACACCCCTAAATGCATTGAAGCAACTGCCATGTGATTGGTTGATTAGATAATTGCATTTATGAGAAATTGAACAGGTGTTCCTAATAATCCTTTAGGTGAGTGTATTTATGTATACTGTTTGTTATGTTGCAATATTTTAATTCTTTTGATTGACTCTTCTACAACCTTATGACTTGTGGGTGGAAAACCGTCCTTGAATCGAGCAAGTTCCAATGACCCTGTAATGTCTGCCAGAAGGGAGGTTTGAGAAAAGCAACTATACAGGTTGGCTGAGGTCTTTAAATTATACTGCTCACATTTCTAAGGCAGCAAGTGCTGTATGTATCATGATCAGAAGGCAGCTGAGTACTGCTAATATTCTGTGCTGTCTTGTCTACCTTCTGCAGTGCTTTATGATCATGAGCCAATCAGGATGTGATGCAACCAGGGAGGATAGACTCTAATGTGCACCTGTAGATGTTCATGAGAAAAGATTGAGAAATGTCACCTGTCCCCAGATGTCTATGTCTATGAGTCTTTTTAACAAGTGCCAAAACGTGTTAGAGATAGTTTAAGAAATTTAAAATTGTTCATTCTTTCAACAGCACTTTGTCTAATAGATGGAAATTACATCCATCTGCTTTCTGAAGTTCACAACCAGTTCCTTGGATCTGATGTTAAAGGATGTATTAAAGAATATATTCAGTAGAAGCTGAAGTTAATTCTTCACAAACATTGTACATATGCATTTGCCATGAAAAACTGCATTCTAAAGTTAAACAATTTCTATAAATTAAAAAAAATACTCAGCCAGTCCTGGCAGTTTATAATGGTGCCACTGAAAAATAAAAGCCCAAAATCTTACTGAACACGCCGTCTTTGAATATTTTTATACAAGAAAACATGCTTTTCTTGTCTATGGAAACAACCATTTTATCACATATTTATCTCAAGGTAACAATATGTTTTAACTCTACTTTTGTGATAGAAGTTCCTGAGAGGAGTTCTCACAAAAATATGGAAGTAAATCAACACAATACCAAGCACGTGGCAGAAAAGATTTGTAGATAACAATTTCTTGGCTATGATTAAATCTTGTAAGTACAACACTATTGTTATCTCAACCATGCTCCTTTGATCTTGGAGCTAAAATCTTGCATCCTACGAACAATTACACTCCAAATTTAACTTTCCAGCAACACATTTCTTTCACTATCTTCAAATTAGAAACTTTGTTGAACAAAACCTGCCCAATTTTCCTCACCTCCAGCCTACCTCTATGCCAGAAAAAATATTGATCAATCTTGAGGACTCAAGACAGCATCTCTGTAATATATAAAACTATTACGCAGTCCCTCCCTTTCATAGATCCAAGAGTACAGTGGGAAAAGGACCTCTCACTCAACATCTCAGAAAAGGGGTGGAAGGTAGCAATGCACAGAATTCACTCAAGCTCCATATGCACAAAGAATACAATTATTCAACTTACAATTATATACTGAGTGCATCTGTCTCGTTTAAAATTGTCCAAAATGCTTCCAGGGCAAGATCCAACCTGTGAACGTTGTAATCAAGTTCCAGCCTCACTGGGTCACATGTTTTGGGCCTGTGCCAAATTAACATCATTCTGGATCAAACTCTTTAAATGCCTTTCAGACAGCCTTGGTGTCACAATCCCTCATAACCCACTAACAGCTGTGTTTGGTGTACTTCCAGATGGGCTTAAAGTGGAGAAGGACAAACAAACTGTAATTGCCTTTGCTACACTATTAGCACGTAGACTTATCTTGCTCAACTGGAAGAATCCTAACTCTACTATTTTAAGTCAATGGATAACTGATGTTATATACTATTTGAAATTGGAAAAAATCTAATTCTCACTTAGAGAATCTGTACAAAACGTTTTCAAAACCTAGCAGGAACTAATCAATAACATTTTAGAATAACCATTTTAGTTAAGGAAGCAGATTCTCTCACCTCTAATTTTTCCATTCTTTTTTAAATTATTTAATATTTATCGATTTACTTATTATTTTTACTAGCTTAAAGTTTTACTCTGCTGGCCTAGCTATCTTTCTCACGGGTGGGGGTTGATTTGTTTTGAACCAAGTCTTGCAAAACTTGATTTATTTGTATGGAATGTTATTTATTATTAAAATCAATAAAATCCAAAAAAAGATCTACTGTGATTTTGTCTTTTAAGAAGAAACCAACCCCTGGGGGAGAAAGGTTACTGAGGAGGATGACTACGCACTAAAGGAGTACACAGAGCTGGGGCTTCATATGTAAGACTTGCGTAAGCCTTTTGTTACACAAAAGTCAGGATTTATAAAACATGAACTTGGTGTGAAAATTGGCTTAAAGTTAAAGAACATCATGACCATCCCTAAGTCCTACAGATCCAGGCATGAATAGTCTGAATAAAATTCTTGCTGTCTCTATAGCACCTCATCAGTCAAAACAGGTTACGTAGGTCTCCCGACACTGGAGGAGGTTTATGCACTGGATGATGGCATTTTACTCTTGCACTCTCCACTTGGAATATTGCAACCTACAAAATGATAAAATAAACAAACATGTAAGGGCACAGGTTGGTCACATGTGTTCACTGGCACAATTGTGTTGTGCTCATTTTGGCCATTATTCGTGCAGTATCCTATAGAACTGTGGTACTACTGAATGTTGCAAAACGAATGTACTCACCCATAACATCTTGTTACATTACATCAGAATCCCTGACAGTGTCTGATAGAAGGCCACCGAAGGCTGTTTCCTCCTTTTAGCTGTAATTTACAGTTCAAAGGGACTGAGATTGAATGTACTGGAATCCTCCCATCAGTAGCATGCACATCATTTTGGTGTTTGGCAATTCTCGTTTTCACACAAAACTTTGTACTGAACCACTTTTTTTTACCCATTTCATCAACAGAGTGCTGCTCTGATGTTTCAGCATTTACTGCTGCTGCAACTAGTTTTATTATGACCCTGGTGTTCTTTTTAAATGGCTGAAAATTGTTTGTTTTTTGTGTTTTACTTAACTAAATATGTGAACTCTGACACAATTTTAGTGATTTGGGCTGTTAAATTGAAGATGACTGCAAAATAAGCCAGTCATTTAAAGGAGTCAACAATGGCCTTCATGGAAAAACAGTGATTATTTTTCACGTCACAACTAAAACAGAGCAACGACAATGAAACCGGAATTGCAGGAAACACATTACAGAGTCAAAATATAATTCATGTGGTAATGACAATCAAATTAAAAAAAAAAAACAAAAAAAAAAACACATAAGAAAGGTAGCTAAAAAAGCTTCTTTTGACATGGTGAATAAATACCATGTGTAATGTGTGACTACTTCCTAGCTTGGATCTGTCTATGCCCTTTGCCACGTCTCCATTGGGCATGTAATTAAATATGGTCTGTTAAACTGGTAAGATGCTTCTGCTCAGTGTTTGCTCTCACATTCCCTTTCTCTGTATATGTATACTGTAGTTATGTAATTCCAATTAGGCCACAAAAAACACAATGCTTTGAATTCTTGCCTCTTTTTTCTATAAGAAGGCAAACACAACAAGTGCAGGTTTGGGTGCTGAAGTAGTAGTCCAATAAATGAAGATGAATTTTTCATTTTACTACATTCATATTAGCCAAATAGATGACGACATCATTTTTAAGATGAAATGCAGCAAAATATGTTGATTATATTATACAGATAAAACTAACTTCATTTAACTAATCTGTATTGTTAATAATTAAACATGTGAGGACACGGTTCCGCAGTGCTAGCTAATTCAGGGATTGTGCCTGCCTCGCGCAGTATATTTACTGGGGCTGACGCGACACTGGAAGAATAGATGGACAGAATAATTAAACAGGTACTACAAAGATATTTCAATGTTCCTTAAAGGTTTTCAAGAATCGTCATTTTAAGTTTACAGATGGCTTAACGTCTATTACAGAGCTGATTGTGTGGCTATTGGGTATTTGGAGAAAGAAAAGTAAGGACAGGAATTGGAGGTTAGTACGTTTGAAAGAGACAGTACTGCTACAATAATTTCATCAAAGGTCATACACAATCACACACCGTGTTCTCATGTTAATAACGTGCTTTAACGCCTATCATCATGAAAAAGATATCACGTACACATCTCTGTATTTTAATTATTCAGAGAGCTGTAATATCACGAATGTAATGGATTCTGTGTCCTGTCGGAGGAAGAGAAAGCGGAAGCACGTAGTGATTCACACACATAGAGCAAAAGATCAAATACAAAACAAAGCATTTAACGTGATACTTTAATTAGGATGTGATTTGAGAAACTGGTTAATTAAACGATTTTAAGATGAAGTTTATGATGTTCTACTTTAATGACAAAATAAAACTACATAATTAAAGTGGAAATTTCGAGATTGAAGTTGACATTTCATGCTTTTTTCCTACTGTGCGCCTTTTTTTTCTCTGTACCCTAATAAGCTTTCATATGACACTCAGATGATGGGCTACAACTCAACTTTTCATGGCGACTTTGATATCTGACAACTTCTTTTTTTTATTTCGGGCACTGAGCGACTTTGTGAACTTGAGCTTTCGAGTTTCTCCGACACGCAATGTCAGCCGATCAGCTTCCTTTTGCTGTTTATATCAACAAATAGTACATTTTTTCTTTGCCTCCACTTGGTATTCGCTGAAATTCTTCTATTTTCCCCCGTGCTTTTCCCATTGTCTTTTCACAGAACGCTGAGCTTAAGGGCTATTTATATTGATTTGCATATTCAAAGAGGCATAATTCTGGGAGGAGTTGGGGCGGGACAGCAGGTGCGTGCACGAGCGTTACTTTTGACGCTGACCAGGATTTATGGAGCGGAAGAACGTGGAAGTTGGAGTACGCACAGATTCCTGCATCTGGATTTTTCTGTGCGTAAGCACATTTTGGCTTTTGTGCTTACGTCATGTTATAGTGCGAATTCTACACACGCTGTTATGCATGAGGCCCCAGGAGTTTGTGACATTTAAAATGTGAATCCATTTGACTTATCCTTTAAATCAGTCAGTCAGTCAGTCATTTTCTAACCTGCTCAGTCCTGGGTTGCAGAGGGGTGCTGGAGCCTATTCCAGCTGGCACAGGGCACAAGGCAGAAACAAACCCTGGACATAGCACCCCATCACAGACCAAACACAAGCACCCACTCCAACTACACACTAGGGCCATTCCCAATTCACCTAACCTGCATATCTTTGGACAGTGGGAGGAAACTGCAGCACCCAGAGGAAACCCACACAGACAGAGGGTGAACATGCAAACTCCACATGAGGAGGACCCGGGATAAAAACCCTGGTCAGCTACCACTGCACCACCATCTCACCACTATCCTTTAAATAATTATTTTTTAATGTTTTTAACAAGGTAATTTTTTAAATATAAATCTTACAACAGTAAATGTAACAAGACACATTTGACAAACCAGATTTTAAAAGCATGTGGTTAGACAAACAACTGTAAAGCATTTGTTTAAATGAAAAAAATAAATAAAATAAAACACTGAATAATTTTGGAATTCACTAACTCAACCATACTTGCTGTGACACTGATGGAATCCCCATGTCTAAATTAAATTAAACTAAACTAAACTGAAGCCCTGCATTGAATTGTGCTTATTATGAAGGCTAATACTAGTTTAATTTAATGATAGCTGGGTAACTATTTGATGAATAGGCGACAATTCTGAAACTGCTATTACTGTTAGTATTTATATATTCCATATTTTGGATTACAAAAAAGCCACAATATTGGTCACATGAATAAAGGAGGTACTTTTAATTAAATAAATAGGATTTCTGTATTTGTTGTGGTATTGAAAAAGTACCAAGTATTATGACATTTCACTGTTATTAATATTGAAAACCGACATTCTGCAATCGTGACAACCTTAATGAAGACAAGTAGGAGAAATTGTTTCAAACCTTCAAAACCAGAAGAACTCCCTAAATGAAGAAAAGGCTAAGAAGTAAGAGCCCACCTTTTAACATTTTATGGAAAAGGCAACATTGACTGTTTGGCTGCAAGTGTAAGGACAATGCATTTGAGGAAAAAAAAAAAAAACACTACAGTATGTGTTTTCCATTGAAAAATTGAAGCCCATGTCAATTTACATTTTTCAATTCAAATGCATTGCTAATTCCGTCCTGCCTTTTTCCTAGTGGTAACAGATTCCAAAAATGTATTTGCATTAGAATCTGTTTTACGCTCATGTGTCCCTTAATGCCAATTTCACTGTATTCTGTACAAGTGACAATATTACTACTATTTCTCTTATTATTAAAACATGATCCCTAAAAATCTCTTCATTATAAAGCATTGAATCTCTTTAACTGATAATTGTTTTTAAACAATATTGTGTTACATTAGAAAAGAAAAATAAAAACATAACAGAAAACAAAAACTTGTGCAGGACATTTTTAGTTTAAAAAAAAAAAAAAACTGTACGGAATGGACCACACAGTACTTCCATGTTAATTTCACATTAATTATAAAGCAGGAAACCACTCAATGGCATATTTTACAATAGAATATTGTAAAATGTACCATGTAATAATATACAGCCAACTATACAGTATTAAGTTATATAAAACTTATTACATACACAAATATATTTACAGTAAAATAAACAGGAAGTTGAATCAAGTGAACAATTTAAATAATACTTCATTTCAAACTAAACACACTGGGTCAAATAAACAAGCTGCATAGACAGTTTGGCACAGGGGTGGTTTAATGCCTCTGTGCACATCAACCTTTACAGATCTACTGCATGTGTGTGTGTGGTTTTTTTTCCCCCATTTCTTTGTTCATCATCCAGGATGTGGTCTGCAAGAGCAAATATGTTGTCAGCTATCTTATCTTATGAATATCTTTCGAGTGTGTATGTGTGGTGCATGTACATGAATGTTTAAATAAATTATTTATCTGAAACCCTTCTTGTATAAAAACTTTTCAAATAAATACCGTAGATCCCGGAATACAGGCCGACCCGGTATATTAGCCGAACCCCTTCTCTACCTACTAAATTACATGTATTTGCCGATGACCGGTATTTAAGCCGACCCCCTTCTCCAAGCAAAATTTTCTAAATTTCCTTAAAAGTGTCTCTTCGGGTAGATTTATAATGTTTATCGGCGAGAATTTGAGACTGCCGGCATTTTTGATATATAATATAATGTGCATAATTTACCAAAACACCAATAATTTTTCTAATGTACTAACCAAAAAGTTATAAAAAGTGCCTAGCCTACTTCGATTAAGCTAGGAGCATGGCGGCACGCATGGTCGCAGCGGCTCAGGGCTCTCCTTTTCAGTGCACTTTTTGTTGTTTTTGTACTTTTTTTTTGTCCTTGTTTGTGCACGATCGGTTTGGCGAACATCCGCTACACCATTTAGAACCTTATAGACATCGGTGTCCAGAGCCAGACATCTGTTTCGAGTGTTTTTCATCACACGCACAACATCACAGACAACATAGCGAGACCAGCAGGCTCTCCGTGGATTGTTGTCGGGTCTAGGAGACGACACAGACAGAGGTGGGAAAGAAAGCAGAAGCGGGGCCGCAGATCCGGCGTTATGCTAAGGCTAAAAAACAACCATACAAGCCCTATACAGAACTTTTTTCTGCACTGAAGGAGCTGCTTTTAACCTCATTGTAGATGCGTATAATGACAATAAAAGGCATTCTATTCTAGAAACAATTTCATACTGTACTCACCATTTAATTTGACATCTTTGGGCTGCAGTAAGGGAGGAGATATTTCCACACAATGTCCATCTTCGTTTCGATTGCGATCGCTTACTTTTACCTTCTTTTCCTTCCTTAGCAATTATGTGTCTTGCTTGCATGGTCTTAATGAATTATATATATAGGTAATTTACTGCAATGACGGAAATTACATCCACAAACACATGTATCTGGGCTCCGACTGACGCTACTAACGCTCTCGGTTGTTTGTTTACAATCGCTAGCGATACACGTGACCACATCCGTTTAAATAGCAAGATGTTGATCGTAAATCAAAACAAAAAAAATTCATTTTAAACTTCCCGATAATTTATTATAAATTTTATTAATAAAATCAACAACTAAAACACTTTTTTGAATAAATTCTTTATTTAATTTAAAGTACCGGCATGCAAAGTTACTTCTTCATCCGAAAGATGGCTCTGTGGTTTCGTCATTATTTACTTCCGTATTCATTGGCAAAACCGGCATTGCGCTGGAAATCTTGAATCTGAAACGATACTCGTTGTATAAACCGACCCCCAAACTCCAAGCCAAAAAATCTAGGACAAAATTTTCGGCTTATATAACGGGATCTACAGTAGGCCTGGTCTTATGACTACATGGAACAGAATGGAAAAATCTCAGTTAAATTAAACTATTTCTACAGCAGTTTACCATTGATCATAAGTCAAACCATTTTTGAAAGATATGCAGATAAGTATTAGACTGAACACAATAGGCCTAGAACCTTTAAGAAGGCAAACACAATGCACCTTGTTTAAAGAAGTTTAATTAATATTTTTCAGATGTTATTGTTATAGACTTCCACAAGCACACATACAGATGGCATGCTAAAACAAACTTTTCTTGACGTTTTTAACATTATGGAGTCAGAATCTAAACTTAATTTGATTGCAAAAATATGACGCCATTACCATACTTCAATTTAAATGAATTTTAATTTAAATCTGAATACTTTTGCAAGGCACTGTACAATGAAAAAAAAATGCAAATATGCATTTTTCCATGTATAATACAAATTCTATGTATGTTTAATTCAATCCATCCATTTTTACACATTTTTCCAGTTCACGATCAAGAGGAGCCACAGTTTATCCAAGCAGCAAGGGCTATACTGGTGCTGAACTGTGTCAATGTGTTGCATGTTGGTCAGATGTCACTGTACTCTGCAATAATACGAGCCAGGAGATTCACACACCCACACCAATTCATACCGGACCAGTTTAGAGCCACCAATTAGCCTAACGTGCACTCTTTGGGATTTAAAAAACAAAAACAGCAGTATCTAACAAAAATCATGTAGACAAAGAGAACAGGCACAGGGTTCTCTTTGGATTTAAACCAAGAATTCCAGTGCTTGAAGAAGCAGCACAAACCAGTGTACTAGTGTATTTTTCAGCTATATCTGTAAACATGCACATTCTGGGCCAGTAAATGGAAGCATACTATTTAAAATAATACACTTTTAATGACCACAAAAGAATTCAGTATTCTACTCACTGAGAATCCCAGGTGGTTCAAGAGGCTCTGGGATGGGCCACATAAAGAATGGCAATGATGTCAACAACCTGTCCCTAAATGTGGACAAAACTAAAGAAATGATGCAAATAGTCAGAGGCACCAAATTCCTTGATGTGCACCTGACAGAGGACCTCACTTGAGACTCTCAACACTGCCTTCATGGCCAAGAGGGACAACAGGGTCTCCACTTTCTGTGACAAATAAAGAGGACCAGACTTTCCCTATACTGTACTATCCTACCACGTCCTACAGAGCCAACACAGGCAGCGTCCTGGCCAACTGTATCACTGGGAACAGCATATGGTGCACACTGGGTAGAAAATCACTGGGGCCTCTCCACCCTTTATTCAGCCCATTTTCTAAAAACACTGCATTTACAAGGCCTCCAGTATTGTGGAAGACAACAACCAGTTTGCTCTCTTGCCATTTGGCAGAAGGTACTGGAGTGTCTGCACCAGCTCTACCAGACTATTTAACAGTTTCTTTCCCCGTGCTGTTAGACAACTGAACAGATTTCTACCTCCAAATTCAATTTGGGCTTAAACCATTGCATAGTTTCTAATACTGGGAACTGTCTTCTGATAAAAAAAAAAAAAACAAACAAAAACCACTACCCATTGTCAGTGACTGTTTAAACGTTTTCTGATAACAGAAACTGCATGTCTCCTCTTAGGAACTGTTGCCACTTACGGTTAGTGAAACAAACTCCAGAGTTTACAATTGTCCTGTCTATGTGTATTGTATGTTGAACTGTTATACAGATTGCACTGTGAAAACTGCACAGTATTTTTTAAACGCATATGTTTATAGATTTATTATATAAGTATTATCCTTCATGTATGTAGCCCTCCTTAATGTATCCAGATAGAACTTGTTTCACCGTGTTCCTGGGGAAGGACATTTCGCATCACTGCAACTGCCCATGTATAGATGATAAGGCAAAAAAAGTGCGCTTTGACTTAAACTTCTGTAATTCCTTACTTTCTTGATTCGTTGGTCTGCCAGTAGCCGTCCTTCGCTTCTAGCAATAACCGTTACTACTAAGAGCAATATTACTGCACTCTCAACACGAGACGACAGCGGTACTGTACTTCTACGTCTGTCACATGCTGTGCTGTGGTATTACAATAAAGTGAAGACTGCCATCTTGTGGTAAATGATGAGAAAACTTCAAGATAAATTTATTAACAGCACTGTATTAATTCATAACTGTTGAATAAATGTGTCGCTGAAAATACTACGAAAGAACACTCGGTGAAAAACAGGCCTCGTCCTCATCCTTGTTTTGTATAGCACACTGACCAATAAGTAAACAGAGTCAGCAAGTTTAGATTCAAAACCACTATTTTAAATTCCAGTTATCCTGAAAACACTTTGATCAATTTTAATGAGAAATAAAAAAAACGATAGCCTTTTATTATTATTAAAAAAATACACAGACTGACACTCGTGAATTAGTGATATGCATTATTGGCTACAGACGCGTCTTTTTTGCATGTGCCTGTCACACTATCCCAATGTGACACTATTAACGTTTTCGATAATCGGCCTACAAAAGAAAGCTTAAGCAGAGGCAGCCGCCTCTGTCGTGCAAGTCCGCGACACACGCAGATGCAGCTGCTAAACCCACTGAAAGGCCTGACACCAAATAATAAAAGAAACAAATGCGAAAAATCTCACTTATGTACACCCTTACCAGAGCAGATGACATGTAGGGACCTCCTTAAACAATAAAACGTTCAAAACAAACACTCTGTTGCCTTGGCGCCCACCACTCTGCTCCCTCAGCGCCGTTTTCCGCTTCTCCACTTTGATTTTTTTTTCACTCAAGCCTGGGCGCCTCAGACATCGACAGTCGAGCACCGAGGTGGTCGATGGGTAACTCTGTCACGTCTCAGCACCGCCGTTAAAGTCAAAGTAGACCGGGAATGGGGATGCAGGAACGGTTACTGCAGACAGGTAGTTATGGAGTAAGATCGCTGTCAAAAATAACTCGTAATAATTTAAGTCAAATTTATATTTCACATGTGTCAGTTACGCTTGCTTTTCAAAATTACGAGAACAATTCTCAGGCGTGAACTGTAAAAAAATACGTCATTGGATGCGCGAGGCATTCTCTATCGTAGAAGAAACAATCGATTTTTGTTACTACGCATGTGCCACAAAGGTAGAACGCTGGAGTGAGTTATTTTTGACAGCGATCCTACTCCATATATACGGGCAAAAGTTTTGGTCGTCGGTTCAATTGCTGCCTTGGTGTTAAGTGTTTATAATCTAACTGGTGGTTTTTTGTAGCAGCATTTAGTGAACCGTGAACAATCAGGCCATGCTGTGACGCTAACTATCACGGGGGTGCGCCATTGGATCCACTTTTATTTACTTCACCTGAGAGTCTTCGGGAGAGGGTTGTCGAAAGGTCGAAAAGGGTCCGGCTGCAGGTCCGCAGAAGGAGAACAGTTGTTGTACAGTTTTTCCCAATTCGAAAAAGAAAAGGAGCTGAAAACGTTTTCCGACACGGAACAATGGCACAACAGAACAAGGTATGGACTCGCAGAATTAAAAGCTCAGTATATTTAAAGAAACTTTAGATCCATTCAATAAAACTAATGAGATTTACGATTATATACTGTCTAGCGAATCCAAGTGTTCTGTGTTTATCGTCATTACTGGCATATCCTGTTTTCAAGCATACCGTTTTAATTATTTTTTACCTCTTGTATTATTTCTTTTTAATATTTACCATATTATTTCAACTATATTAACTTTTTCACTTATTTATGAGATGCTATGTAGAGAATCTGCAATTTTAGTGTACAATATGAAATGTATTTATGTTTATCGTCGTCATTAACGTTTGTTAAATATCTTATTTATCTTGATTTTTCTGTAGTTAAGTTAGCTATTTATAAAAGCACGTTGGCGCTTTCTGCCAAATTAGTACTGTATTACATTTTTTTGTCTTGATTTCCACAGTCACATTTCTCCAAAAAGGCAGAGAATATAAAACCAACTTTGATTACATTGATTAAATATCAAAGTGAATCCAAGTGCCCTCTTTGTAAAAAGCAAAGAGAACACAGCATCCTGCTGCCTGCCATCAGAGTCACGAAGGCCACATTGTCAAACAATACTGATGTTTAGATTTCTGAAGTGGAACTTTTTTAAATACACTTTAAAAAGCCGAGCAAATCCTGCATTTTCCGTTGGTTGGCAGGTTTTACTATTTACAGATGTAAGACAGGGTGTGTCACCAGTGGCCATTTCCATTGTTGCTTTTGTTTAAAAGTCATTGTCAACAGTTTACTGTATGTCCGTATTTAATATTTGTCTTTGATAAAATTTATTACCCATTGTATTAGGGCCTTCTGAGTCAGATGAATAGCCATGACTGTGGAATTTTCATGTTGATGGTATGACCATTTTATATTGTAACTCTCTCTTTTTTTTTTTTTTTTTGTATGTCTGTATTTAATGTTGCGTCTAGGTTTCCAAATTACCATGTTATGGTTTCTCTGTATTTCATCCTTAAGGCCCCCTTCAATTTTAACAAGGTGTGTCTCAACTTTAGTCCTCTCCTCTTTCATTGTAGTATTTGTAGAGGGAACATTATGTCTGGTTGCTTTTTCCCATTTTTGTCACCTTCTACAGTTTGTGTTAAATATTTGTGTTAATTTTATTATATTTGTAGTTTTTATTAATTTCAGCATACTGTCTCTAGTGGTTTTGAAGTTCCAGAAACGCCTACCTTTCAAAATCCAGATATTTTAAATGTATGTTTATAATGGTTTGCATAAATATTTTTGAAACATTAAACTCCTTTTAACAACGTGACTCTGCTCAGTTCTCCTTAGATTGACATGCTGGCTTTGAGGAAGCACTGCTGTAGAATGTCGCTTGAGAACTCCAGCACCAAGGGGTAAATGAAATTTAAATTTCCTTTAACTTTCATTCAGTTCTGCGGTAATATGGCAAATATACTTAGCCATATTGTAAATCAAAGACAAATAGTCAAAATGCATACCATTATAAACTTAGTGCTTTTTGAAATCACTGAAGTAACTACTCCCATCCGACTAAGCAAGCAAACACCTTTCTAAATGAAGGCCAAGAACCAAAGAAAAAATTAGAAGGTACAGAAGTAATGGACAGCCAGGACAGGGTCATTTTTGTGCTTATTCTTTTGGTTCTTTTTTTTATCATTTTCTCTGTTTTCAGGTTTAGACTTTACTCTGTCTTCTCATAAATGGCTCGATAAAGACTTGCACTAGATCTGAAGTGAAAAACAATGTTTTTCTATTTTGTTCCATAGCACTGCATTCATGCAGGTTTCAGATCTTTTCTTTTAGAAGAAACGTCAGCCACCCTTCTCCAACATCCAGCACAGGGTACCGATGAGCAGGTACAGATGCATTATTTTATAAACTTTCATAAGAAAGATGAATTACATTTTGTTGATGCTTATTCAATGCCTATTGTATTGTGAATAAAATGTATGAAAAGACTTTTAATGCTTGTCTCAGGTGCCTACTGGTAATTGTTAACCAGTAGGAGTCAAAGCTCAAAAGACTAAAAGCCTGTTTTACATCTTCTGACAAACTGTAGTACTAGTACAACTCTTAAAGGCCTTAAAACATTTGAAATGCATTGTGTGATGTGTTAATAATAGTGTATGGTAAGAAACATTGAAGACTTGTAGAATTGAAAGCAGTAATGTTAATAATGTATAACAAATTAAGAATATACTGTACATTATTTTTTTACTTTCCTTGCATTCCTTGTAAATGTGGAGAAAAAGGCTATAAGCTTTATGATGACCATTTAAAGAATTTTTTTTTTAAATAAAACATATTGCAGCAACATGGAATCCTTCAGCATTTTACCGAGGCAGAGAAGTGTTGTGCTGAGAGCATTTCTGTGTTCGGGGGCGAGTCTGACGCCCTCCATTACTGCCAATGGACAAAGACGACATTGAGGAGGCCCTTCAGAAATCTGATTTGCTATCTGAATTTCCAGAAGAAGAGGAGAGGGAATATGTCTTTAGACCCTTCATCATCCTTTTTTCACATATGGAAGACATGCATCTGTTTTTCGATAACGTGAGAGGAAAAGGAAAAATGACTGTGTTTTTGTGAGAAAATGTAACAGACATACAGGTCCCTCATTGTTCAGTTACAACCTACAATTCTTAGTCTTTTATATATTCTTTAATTTTTTTGTAATGTTGCAAACCAACTTCCTCTTTACAGTCCATTGTCTCAGATCTGCACTTCTTAGTGTTATGTATTAAAATAAAGTTTTATAAAGCAGAGCAAGGCAATTTTTTATTTTTAAAGCATGTTTACAACAGCCAGAAGTGAACCAAAGTGCTGTACAAGAAAGGGTAAAAGAAGCAGTTCAAATATACTGTATGTACACAGCACAAAACTGCAAGCATAATGAACCATTACATAAAAGAAACTCAAAATACCCATACATATTTATAATTGTGAACATACAAGAGCCGACATACACACAATGGCAACCTCTTGCAGGGTCAAATGGCAGCAAGAAGAAATAAGACTTTAAGGATGCCTTAAAAATGGCCTGTGCTGGAACAGACCTAACATAATAAGGTGAGCCATTCCAGAGAAAAGGAGCAATCACTGCAAACACCCGCTTCCTCCTTTGTTTCAGCCTTGACCTTGGCACAACTAAGAGCATCAGGCTAGTAGACCGCAGGGCTCATGTTGGCACATACAAGTGAAGAGGTTTCAATAGGCAAATATTTGAAAACAAGGAATAGAATTTTCAAATCAATTCTGAAACAGACCAGAAGCCAATGAAGCGATGTCAGTATTGGTGAAATATGGCCACACTTATGAGAGCCATTCAATAAGCGAACAGCAAAGCTGTGGAATAGTTGTAGGTGTCGTAACAGGGCCTGACCAATACCTGCAGTGCAGCCAGAAAGTATTCACAGCGCATCACTTTTTCCACATTTTGTTATGTTACAGCCTTATTCCAAAATGGATTAAATTTATTTTTTTCCTCAGAATTCTACACACAACACCCCATAATGACAATGTGAAAAAAGTTTACTTGAGGTGTTTGCAAGTTTATTAAAAATAAAAAAACTGAGAAACCACATGTACATAAGTATTCACAGCCTTTGCTCAATACTTTGTCAATGCACCTTTGGCAGCAATTACAGCCTCAAGTCTTTTTGAATAAGATGCCACAAGCTTGGCACACCTATCCTTGGCCAGATTCACCCATTCCTCTTTGTAGCACCTCTCAAGCTCCATCAGGTTGGATGGGAAGCATCGGTGCACAGCCATTTTAAGATCTCTCCAGAGATGTTCAATTGGATTCAAGTCTGGGCCACTCAAGGACATTCACAGAGTTGTCCTGAAGCCACTCCTTTGATATCTTGGCTGTGTGCTTAGGGTCGTTGTCCTGCTGAAAGATGAACCTTCGCCACAGTCTGAGGTCAAGAGCGCTCTGGAGCAGGTTTTCATCCAGGATGTCTCTGTACATTGCTGCAGTCATCTTTCCCTTTATCCTGACTAGTCTCCCAGTTCCTGTCACTGAAAAACATCCCCACAGCATGATTCTGCCACCACCATGCTTCACTGTAGGGATGGCATTGGCCTGGTGATGAGTGGTGCCTGGTTTCCTCCAAACATGACACCTGGCATTCACACCAAAGAGTTCAATCTTTGTCTCATCAGACCAGAGAATTTTGTTTCTCATGGTCTGAGAGTCCTTCAGGTGTCTTTTGGCAAACTCCAGGCGGGCTGCCATGTGCCATGTGGCCTGTCTGGCCACTCTACCATACAGGCCTGATTGGTGTATTGCTGCAGAGATGGTTGTCCTTCTGAAAGGTTCTCCTCTCCTCTCTCCACAGAGGACCCCTGGAGCTTTGACAGAGTGACTATCGGGTTCTTGGTCACCTCCCTGACTAAGGCCCTTCTCCCCCGATCGCTCAGTTTAGATGGCTGGCCAGCTCTAGGAAGAGTCCTGGTGGTTTTGAACTTCTTTCACTTACAGATGATGGAGGCCACTGTGCTCACTGGGACCTTCAAAGCAGCAGAAATTTTTCTCTAACCTTCCCCAGATTTGTTCCTTGAGACAATCCTGTCTCGGAGGTCTACAGACAATTCCTTTGACTTCATGCTTGGTTTGTGCTCTGACATGAACTGTCAACTGTGGGACCTTATATAGACAGGTGTGTGCCTTTCCAAATCATGTCCAATCAACTGAATTTACCACAGGTGGACTCCAGTTAAGCTGCAGAAACATCTCAAGGATGATCAGGGGAAACATGATGCATCTGAGCTCAATTTTGAGCTTCATGGCAAAGGCTGTGAATACTTATGTACATGTGCTTTCTCAATTTTTTTATATTTGCAAAAACCTCAAGTAATGTGTGTAGAATTCTGAGGAAAAAAATGAATTTAATCCATTTTGGAATAAGGCTGTAACATAATGTGGAAAAAGTGATACGCTGTGAATATTTTCCGGATGCACTGTAGTTTAAGAAGATGCATTGCCATCCACGTTTTAATATCATTCAAACATGCTTGGAGGTTCTGTATTTTTTAGCTTTGATTTTAGTGGCAAATATATTTGAGTGTCATCAGTATAGAGAAGCCATACTTGTTAACAATGGAGCCTAAAGGTAAAATGCATATCAAAAAGATAGCTGGTCCAAGGATGGAACCCCACAAGTAAGACAAGCTACAGAGGATGAGAACTCACCCAAATGAAGAGAAAGGCTCCTGTTTCTTAAAACCATTTCAGGGCATTACCTTGGATGCCTACAAACTGTTCAAGGCAGGATATAAGAATTGTAAGATCCACAATATCAAAAGCTGAGGTAAGATCTACCAGTACAAGAATGGCAGAATCACCAGCATTAGTAAGTGAGAAGACGAGGTCACTGTAAACCTTTAACAAGGCTCTTTCAGTTCTGTAAGAACATCTGTACCTGGAATGGAATTTTTTCAGAATACTATTTTCATCCAGAAATGTTTGAGTTAGGACAACGTTTTCTAAGACTTTAGATTAAAAAGGCAGTTTAGAAATTGGCCTGAAATTTGACACGATGGCACGAGTTTGCATGTTCTCCCCGTGTCACATTAGAGGGTCCTTATTTTTTTTAATACGTTTCTGCACCACAGCGTGTTTCAAGGCAGCAGGAACACAACCAGAAATCAAGCTAGCATTTATTAAGGTAACAATACTTGGTCTGACAGAATCAAAAACCCCTTAACTAATCGAGGGGACACTGTCCAGGGGGCAATTCGTAGGATTCAGGCATTGCACCAAATCAGACAACAGAGACGATGACACACGCAGGCTCAGAGTGGTCAAAGACAGCTGAACACACCATGGGAGGAGATGAATCCTAAGCAAGCAGTGGAACCGATGACCTAATAATGGTAATCTTATTTAGAAAAAAGTATATCTCCGTTTGGAGAGTAAGTCGGGGTATGTGACAAATGACAAATTCCTAATACAAGAAATGGTATATGGCGAGTAAAGGATTTACATCACTAAAAAATTGATTTGTAATTATTGCATCTACCCAAACAAAACATTTTTAAAGTTAAGTTTAAAATCTGTTAGTACAGTTCCAAAATACAGTGGAACCCCGGGTTACGAGTTTAATCCGTTCCAGAACCGAGCTCGTAACCCGAACGAATTTCCCCCATTTAAAATAATGGAAATGAGATTAATCCGTTCCAGCCCTCCCAAAAAGTCCCCAAAATATCATAAATAATGGAAAAAAACATGTTTTTAAATAAGAAACAAACATCAAAATACTTTATTAGTAAATATAGTTATATAAAAGATAAACCAACTTAAGAAAATGTAAACTTACTTTGGCGGCAGACGGATGGGCTAGAGGACTGGCTGCATTTTTGGCACCTTCACATCAAAAAAAACTAAAATTGCACTTTCTTAACTGTACGTACGTACATGAATTGTAAAAAAATAAACTTTCTTAACTTTAAACTTAGCCTAACACTTAACATTACGTACGTATGATTTTTTTGTACGCTAATCATCTGTTTTTGCCTTTTTGGCTGCACTTTCGGCACTTTCACTTATAGCAGTTTCAGTTTTAGTATAAAGATACCTATGCAACGACGTTTGCTTTTGCCTGCTTTTTAAAAGCTTACGGAAGTGAGCCAAGCAGGTGTCATCATAATTTGCTGCAGAACGACTAGTTGCCACTTTTTCTGGATGTTTCCTTTCAGTGAAACTTGTAACCTTCTCCCACATTCCCAGCACTTCTTTAATTTCACTTGTCGAAATTTCCTCTGTCTCGACCTCCTCCTCACTACCGCTGATCTCTTGCAGAGCCTCCGTACGTTGCATGTCCTGCAGCTCAAGCAACTCCTGTGTTGAGAGTTCCTCCTCATGTTCCTTGACAAGCTCGTTGATATTACCCTCGTCAACCTGCAGACCCATCGACTTGCCGATTGACACGATTTCATGCACTGGATCTATGTCGGGCACGTTGGTCTCGATCTCGGTATCAAGATCAAATCCTTCAAAGTCCCTCGCTGCAACCGCATCAGGCCATAACTTCTTCCATGCAGAATTCAGTGTTCTTCTGGTCACTTCTTTCCACGCCAGGTCAATCATGCGTAGGCATTGCACGATTTTGAAATGTTCTTTCCAGAACTCTCGGAGTGTTAGCTCCGTATTTTCTGTCACATCGAAGCATCGTTTGAACAGATGCTTCGTGTAGAGCTTTTTGAAATTGGAAATGACCTGCTGATCCATCGGTTGCAGGATTGAAGTCGTGTTGGGTGGGAGGTAGAGGACTTTTATGAATTGATATTCTTCCCGGATGTTGTCTTGGAGACCGGGCGGGTGGGCTGGAGCATTGTCGAGGACGAGTAATGCTTGCAGAGGCAGTTTGTTTTCTTGAAGATACTTCTTCACTGTAGGTCCAAAGCAGAGATTTACCCAGTCGATGAAGAACTGCCGCGTAACCCATGCCTTTGGATTGGCACGCCACATCACGTGCAGTTTTTCTTTAAGAATCCTGTGAGTTTTAAAGGCTCGAGGATTCTCTGAATGATAGACTAGCAGTGGTTTCACTTTAAAGTCACCGCAAGCATTTGCACACAATGCAAGGGTGAGGCGGTCCTTCATCGGCTTATGTCCTGGCATCTTCGTCTCCTCTGCTGTGATGTACGTCCTACGGGGCATTTTCTTCCAAAAAAGCCCCGTCTCGTTGCAATTAAAAACTTGCTGGGGGATGTAACATTCTGCCTCGATGAGCTGCGTGAAACGCGTGATGAAGTCGCCAGCTGCCTTCTGGTCTGCACTTGCTGCCTTGCCATGTCTTACGACAGAGTGAATGCCTGATCGCTTCTTAAATCTTTCGAACCATCCATGACTAGACTTGAATTCTGGTTCTACTACATCCGTAGATGTGGATGGTTCTTTCTGCTTCAGGTCATTGTAAAATATGCGAGCTTTCTCGCTTATGACTGTTTCAGTAAGCGTATCTCCTGCCAACTCTTTCTCTTTTATCCACAATAACAGCAGGTTTTCCATTTCTTCGTGGATAGCCGACCTTTGCTGTGTAATTACGGTCATTCCTTTTGCTACTTTTACACTCTTTATGGTCTCCTTTTGCTTTAGTATTGTGCATATCGTGGACGTACTGCAGTCGTAAATTTTGGCGAGTTCCATCACACACACACCTCTCTCATGCTTTTCTATAATTTCCTGCCTTAACTTGACTGACAGCATCCTTTTCTTCTTGCTGCTGTCCTTTCCACTTCCTACCTTCTTTGAAGACATGGTTAATGCCCAATATGTATGATATGGCTCTGGGTAGAAGGGGTAGAGGTTTCCGGGTAAGAAAGGCGAAGTGGAAACTAGCGGTGACGTATCGGAGCTCGGCTCGTAAACCGGGCAGAAATTTTGCTCGGATCGCGGCTCGTAAACCGAATTACTCGTATACCGAGCTGCTCGTGAACCGGGGTTCCACTGTAAATAAAAAAGATGGTTAATGGAAGTGCAACTTTCAATAATGCAAATTTTTACATTTCTTTAGAAAAGCAAATGATATAATATCTATTAAGCAATTTAGGAGATTTGCTTCACTTTTTTTTTGATAAGTACATACTTATAAGTTAGGAGAACAATGACACATTAAAATTAAAAACCAGGTAAACGTTTGAAAGTTTAATAACTCCACTTGAAAATTTATCAACATTATAGCAGTAGTGTAGAACAAAATTAAGAAAACACAATTCAAGACAGACAATAGAAATGAACTGTATAGCAGGCTGGATCATTTAAAAAATTGTTCAATATAAACAAATGTAAAAGTTTCTTTTACTGAGAACTCTAAAGTTTAGACCTTCATTTTCATGCCTGATGATTGCTTTGTTGTGTTATTGATCATCATTTATTTTGTAACATAATAAATTAATGTCATTAACGGAATTTTCCTTTATTGAACGAGGTTCCAGAAATAATGTCAGATATGCCGTTTAGTACAAAAGTAGGCTACCATAAAAATAATGTCAAATATTTTGAATGATAGAATTCACTATAATAGCAGTTAGAGCAACCACATTCATATTTAGTATGGTGTTTCCTTGATCTAAAAATATGTTGTGCCCTCTTTCTTTTAACTGTATCGAATCCTGACTCAAATTATAAAACTGTTTTGTGTTTCTAAAAGTAAATACGACAGTAATACCATAAAGAGAAATTGGGATTCTTGCCTCGTGATTACAGGAAATCATATTAATATCGTCTTTTAGGGTTACATGGTAAATCAACGTTACTAGTTTTTCAAAGAAAGCGATGTAGCAGAGGACGGACGGGAATGCTGGGGGCGTGGCTTAGAAGGCCGGGGGCGTGGACGGCCGAGTCTGTGACTTGCAGCCGGATACAATTGGGGAGGTCTGGCGCAGAGCCTACGGAGATATGGGGAGAACGTGACCGTTTCACGTGTGCCTGAACTTATTCGCTTCCAGCCGGTTTCTTTTTTTATACAATTTGTTAAAGCAATTACTTATTCAATGCTAAGAGCGAGTCAAAATAAAAAGATATTGCGCCACTAAAATGTGCCGGTTATTTGTAAAAAAAAAAAAAAAAATCAGTTTTCCACATTTAATATCTGATTGGATACAAAGGAGTTACATCAAATTGGACCAACTTGATTTTAAAAGTTTTATGACAAGACAGGTACCTTTGTTAGATGGGGTACTTGTGTACTAAACGGACGGTGGCACCACATTGAAGAGGGGAGGTTGCATAAGGTTTCCTCTACCCATTCTAGAGTTGGGATCCGTGGCGTCCGTTTAGTACACAAGTACCTTAAATGGCAGTTCAATTTTGCCCAGTTCAATGACAAACTTGGCACACCGTTACATCTAACAAGCAAAATGTACTCTGATGCTGAATGGGCACAGTAAAGCGTTAGGTGATGTTGGGCAGCCCTCATTTTCACAGCTTTGTGACAAGACAGATGCTTTTGTTATATATGAGTTGGGTACATGGGTCAAACTGATGGGCAAAGTTGGCACATTCCCATATCTAGTGAATGGAATTGAATGTTTAATGGGCACTGCAGACAGTTAGACGGCATTTGGCTACACTGGTTTTGAGAAAAGAAAGATGCCTTTGTTAATTGCAAGTTGAACTTTGGGTACACGGGTCAAGTGGATTGGCAAGATTTGTCAGATTTCAGTGTGATTTTCGACTGGCAGGTTGTATGCCGCTGACCCACTCTAATATTCAGAGAAAAGCGACTACCTTTGTTAAAGTGTAGTTGAGTTTTGCTGTCCCTGTGTGGATACATGGGTCAGACTGACTGACAAACTTGGCAATGAAGGAAATTAACTGTGATGTTTAATGGGCATAGTAAAAGGCTAAATGGCGCTGGACCACATTAGTTGTCACAGTTTTAATAAAATGCAGATGCCTTTGTTTAGTAGCAGTTGAGTTTTGCACAACCCAATGTGACTACGTGCCTCAAACGGACTGTCAATTTTGTCACATTCCCATTTTTAATGACTAGGATTAACTTTGATGTTTAACAAGCACTGTAGAAGGTTGTGCAGCATTTTGCCACCCTTGTTTTCATAGCTTTGTGAGAAGATTCCTTTTTCATGTTGCAGTTGACATTTGCATGGCCCAAAGTGAGTTCATGGGTCAAATTGGCTGGCAAGCTTGCCATATCCAATAAATAGGTTTCACTGTGTTGCTCAATTGCCATTGTACTGGACCTCCCTAATTTTAATAACATTATGACAAGATCGATGACTTTTTAAAATTTCAGTTGAGTTTTTCCTTGTCCAAACATGGATCATACTGACTGGCAAAGTTGGCACATTGTAATCTGATGAATGAAATTTGTGATTTAATTGGCAGAAAAGAGCTTTATGCTTCCTGGGATAGGCTACAGCTGCCCTGTGATTCTGCCTCTGCCTCAGGATAATGTAGGTTTAGAAATTGTATGAATGCATGGATAAATACACAAATAAATAAATAAAATTGAAATAAACGTATTGGGGTGGCGCAGTGGGTAGTGCTGCTGCCTCGCAGTTAGGAGACCCAGGTTCGCTCCCCGTGTCTGTGTGGGTTTCCTCCCACAGTCCAAAGACATGCAGGTTAGGTGCATTGGCGATCCTAAATTGTCCCTAGTGTGTGCTTGGTGTGTGTGTGTGTGTGTGTGTGTGTGTGTGTGTGTTCTGCGGTTCTGGGTTTGTTTCCTGCCTTGCGCCCTGTGTTGGCTGGGATTGGCTCCAGCAGACCCCCGTGACCCTGTAGTTAGGATATAGCGGGTTAGATAATGAATGAATGGATGGATGGATAAACGTATTGTAAATGCAACACTAAATAAATAATAACAACATGATGAAATGCAAGTATAAATAATTAAAAGGGTCACAAAATATGCCTTTTGTTCCTTAATTTTGTCAGTCGGTCATTTCAAACCCGTTAGTCATGAACAGGGTCGCGGGGGTCTGCCAGAGCCTATCCCAGCCAGTCCATTGCAGGGGGGGACACAGACACGTACAATTTAGTGCCGTCAAAACACCTAACCTGCATGTCTTTGGAAACCCCCACAGACACAGGGAGAACTTGCAAACCTCCATATTTAATGTTATTATGTAGTTATTGTCATATTTCACAGTTCATTTATTTTTGTCCTAAATATTCCTCCATTATAAGGGCGTACCATTCTCTGCACTCAGTCATTAATCCAGCTCAGTGCATCCATAGCAAAATCGTGAGTGTTAAAAAAAAAAAAAATGGACTTAAAAGCAGTGCCGTCACGAGGGGGCTGCTTAAGAAGTTTCTATTGTGCAAAGCCCCCGATCTTTACGTTTGTTTTGTATATATTCATATTGTCCATTGTCATAATTCTGTACCACGACCAAGAGTGCTGACATCCATAACATGTCGCTCTCCTATACACGTATAACAAACATATGGACACTCGGCTAAGACATTATGTAAAGTTTAAAATGTACCACCGTTAATTTGTTAATTTCATGCGCTCACTTTTTATTGTTAATCACATGTTGTCATTGTTTAATTATTATCATTGTGTCGGTTTTATTTTGTTTATTTATTTATTTTGCATATTGCCCTTTGTAACCACTATAAAGGGGCGAAGTATGAAGTACGATCGCTGTCAAAAATAACTCCAGTATTCTACCTTTGGTTTGGACATGTGCAGGGGAGAGATACTGGGTATATTGGGAGGAGGATGTTAACGGCAGAGCTGCTCTGCAAGAGGAAAAGAGGAAGGCCTAAGACATTGTCGGGCAACCGATGCGCTAATTTTCTAGGGGCGCCGCGAAAACTTTTGTAAAATATTTAAAATTGCTAGTGTTTTTGAACTTTTGGCTGATTAAAAAGATAATGTTTAAAAAAATATTTTATGTTGGAAAAACAGATAACGGAACACTTACTGAAATGAAGTCTAAGAAACGCAAGAGACTTCAAATGATCGACAAGGAAATGCGCGTCTGTCTTTCGAAAATTGATCCTCGCATCAATCTCATATGTGCTGAAAAACAATCTCAACGTTCACATTAATTAAATTTAAGATTTATCCTTTGATTGCTTTATTAACAAAATATCTTTCAAACGTTTTTATTGGCGATTGTCCATAGATTGTGTCGTCACGACTTTATTTATGGGCAGTCCCTCAGGTGTGCCGCGAAAGAAAGTTTTTGGACTCGAAAAAGGTTGCCTTTCACTGGCCTAAGAGAAGGTTTCTGGATGTGGTGAGAGAGGACATGCAGGTGATGGGTGTGACAGAGCAAGATGTAGCGGACAGGAAGATATGGAAGAAGATGATCCACTGTGGCAACCCCTAACAGGAGCAGCCGAAAGAAGAAGATGACGACTATAGAGTTTATGAAGTCGTAGAAAACGGATAGATTGAAAGAAGTACACAACTTAGCAGGCAATAGCTTTTGATTTCATTTGATCAATGTGATTCTTCTTATTTGCTTTACATAAGAAATATTATTGTTTTTTCTTCAAGCTTTCATCACAATGCATACAGTCAAGGCTTCAAGAGTCAAGGCTGGGAGACTATCAAAAATAGGGCACGTTAAAGTCCATTGTGGAATCCTTGTGTGATTTTGGGCTATACAGAAATAAATTGTTGTCTTGCTCCACTGGAAGAATCTTAACCTACTTACCATAACACAATAGCAAAATGATGTCCCATGTTACTAAAAGTAAGTATTACCAGTTTCCTCCAGGAACTCTTTCTATCAACATTCCATTTTATCCTCAAATCTACCTTCTATTGAACCTCTCCTGTCTCTCTCTCTCCACTCCAACCAGAGGTTATTCTCTCTGGCCACAGCTAACACCAAATTTGCTCTGACCACTTGCTGGAAATAGGCTGTTTTTCCCCCTTTTCCTCTCTGAAAAGGATATGTACTCAATCGTACGCTTTGTCACTATTAGTGGAGAGGAATTATGGATCTTCCTCTTCTAATACTGCTAAATGGCAGTTTATGGTACAATTGATGTGATGACAGTTGGCCTGTCACTCTTCAGCAGTATATATACAGGTGCCAGTCATAAAATTAGAATATCATGACACAGTTGATTTATTTCAGTAATTCCATTCAAAAAGTGAAACTTCTATATTAGATTCATTCATTGCACACAGACTGATGTATTTCAGATGTTTATTTCTTTTAATTTTGATGATTATAACTGACAACTAATGAAAGTCCCAAATTCAGTATCTCGGAAAATTAGAATATCAATTAAGACCAATGCAAAAAAAGGATTTTTAGAAATGTTGGCCAACTGAAAGGTATTAACATGAAAAGTATGAGCATGTATAGCACTCAATATTTAGTTGGGGCTCTTTTGGCCTGGATTACTGCAGCAATGCGGCGTGGCATGGAGTTGATCAGTCTGTGGCACTGCTCAGGTGTTATGAGAGCCCATGTTGCTCTGATAGTGGTCTTCAGCTCTTCTGAATTGTTGGATGTGGCGTATTGCATCTTCCTCTTCACAATACCTATGGGGTTAAGGTCAGGTGAGTTTGCTGGCCAATCAAGAACAGGGATACCATGGTCCTTAAACCAGGTACTGGTAGTTTTGGCAATTTGTGCAGGTGCCAGGTCCTGTTGGAAAATGAAATCTGCATCTCCATAAAGTAAGTCAGCAGCAGGAAGCATAAAGTGCTCTAAAACTTCCAGGTAGACGGCTGCGTTGACCTTGGACCTCAGAAAACACAATGGGCCAACACCAGCAGATGACATGGCACCCCAAATCATCACTGACTGTGGAAACTTTACACTGGACCTCAAGCAACGTGGATTCTGTGCCTCTCCTCTCTTCCTCCAGACTCTGGGACCTTGATTTCCAAAGGAAATGCAAAATTTACTTTGATCAGAGAACATAACTTTGGACCACTCAGCAGCAGTTTTGTCTTTAGCCCAGGCGAGACGCTTCTGACGCTGTCTCTTGTTCAAGAGTGGCTTGACACAAGGAATGCGACAGCTGAAACCCATGTCTTGCATACGTCTGTGCATGGTGGTTCTTGAAGCACTGACTCCAGCTGCAGTCCACTCTTTGTGAATCTACCCCACAGTTTTAAATGAGTTTTGTTTCAGAATCCTCTCCAGGGTGCGGTTATCCCTATTGCTTGTACACTGTTATCCCTATTGCTTGTACACTTTTTTCTACCACATCTTTTCCTTCCCTTTGCCTCTCTATTAATGTGCTTGGACACAGAGCTCTGTGAACAGCCAGCCTCTTTAGCAATGACCTTTTGTGTCATGCCTTCCTTTGTGCAAGTTGGCAATGGTCGTCTTTTGGACAACTGTCAAGTCAGCAGTCTTCCCCATGATCGTGTAGCCTACAGAACTAGACTGAGAGACCATTTAAAGGCTTTTGCAGGTGTTTTGAGTTAATTAGCTGATTAGAGTGTGGCACCAAGTGTCTTCAATATTGAACCTTTTCACAATATTCTAATTTTCCGAGATACTGAATTTGGGACTTTCATTAGTTGTCAGTTATAATCATCAAAATTAAAAGAAATAAACATTTGAAATACATCAGTCTGTGTGTAATGAATGAATCTGATATACAAGTTTCACTTTTTGAATTGAATTACTGAAATAAATCAACTTTGTCAAGATATTCTAATTTTATGACCGGCACTTGTATGTATGTATATATATATATATTATATATATATATATATATATATATATATATATATATATATATATATATATATATATATGTATGAGAGAGAGAGAGAGAGAGAGAGAGAGAGAGATATATATATATATATATACACTATATATATATATATATATATATATATATATATATATATATATATATATATATTGTCACAAGAACGAGACATTGACAGATAAAGAGTTGGGGCAGCCACCCGTATATTGTGGTATCCTGGCTGCAAAAGTCGTTTTCTTTAACAAAATACAGAGCACTGAAGTGCACACAACCGAGTCCAAAACAAGACTAAAGAAACAAAGGAAAAGGGGCAGGTTTTAAAGGGGAGACAGGAAGTGAGGTCGATGGATCTGGCACGTGGTCTTCCACCATTGGCTCAGAGTCGGAGGTGACATCAGAGGGACTGGAGCTGGTGTGGCCGACTTCCATTGGCTCAGTCCCGAAGTGATGTCAGGAGATCCAGGTGAAATCCCCGGGATGGTCTACAGGCAAGGGAGAAAAGAGTCAGTGCACTCTGCCACACCCCGCATGCCTCCAACTGCCTTCACTCAAGCCCTTTAGCTGCCTCCCATGCGCACGTGTGTGACAAGGCCCCCCCCTTAGCCCAGACCCGACGGGTCGGGCGACCTAACCGAGAGGTCGTGAACCCGAAAGAGCATCAGCGTTGGCGGAGAGCGCCCGGCGATGAACGAGCGAAAACTTGTACGGCTGCAGGTCAAGAAACCACCGGGTGACCCGCGGATTCGACTCCTTGTGGAGGGCCATCCACTGTAGGGTGCATGGTCCGTGACAAGGGTGAATTCCGCCCAACAGGTAGTACCTCAGCTGAGTAATCGCCCATTTAATCGCCAGAGCCTCCCTCTCCACCGCAGCATACCTGGTCTCCCGTCCAACAGTTTCCGCTCAGGAACATGATGGGGTGCTCCACACCATCGACGCTTTGGCTCAGCACGGCGCCCAGGCCTGTGTCCGGCGTCCGCCTGGAGGATGAAAGGCAAAGAAAAGTTAGGTGCCATCAAAACAGGTGTGGACGTAAGGGCCTGCTTTAAGTCACCAAATGCAGCGCTGTTTTTCAGTCCATACCACAATGTTCGGGCCCTCTCCTAAAACCGGGTACAAACCGGCGGTAGTACCCGGCTAACCCGAGAAAGGCTTGGACTTGCCGCTTGGTTCGTGGACGGGGCCATTTCAGAATGGCATCAATTTTGGAGCACTGTGGCCTTACGGTACCCGACCCACCAGGTAGCCTAAATATTTGGCTCGCTTAATCCAAGAAGCATTTCTGGGATTAATCCGGAGCCCGGCCTCACCAAGTGTCCGTAATACCGCTTGGACATGCTGTAGGTGTTCCTTCCATGTGCTGGAATAGATGACCACGCCATCCAGGTAGGCAGCACTGTATGAGTTATGAGGCGAAGCACTTTGTCCACCAGACGCTGAAAGGTTGCTGGAGCCCGTGTAACCCAAATGGAAGGACACGATACTGCCAGTGTCCGCTAGGGGTACTAAACGCGTTTTACCTTCGGAGTCCGTTAAAGGAACCTGCCAGTACCCTTTCGTCATGTCAAGTGTGGTCAGGTATTGAGCCTGTCCAAGCCTCTCGAGGAGGTCGTCCACGCGTGGCATTGGATAAGCATCAAATTGGGAGACTTGATTGCCGACGGAAGTCATTGCAGAACCTCCAACTTCCGCCAGGCTTACCGACGAGCACAATGGGGCTGGACCAGGGACTATAACTTTCCTCAATCACACCTAGCTCCAGCATGCGCTTGATCTCAAGCTCCACTTCAGCCTTTTTGCCTCGGGAAGACGATACGGGCGTTCTCGGACAACAACCCCGGCTCTGTCACGATGTTGTGCTCAATCAGAGAGGTCCTTCCGGGTTCTCACTGACTACCTCGAACGGTCCGGATAACTGTTTCCAGCTCCTGCCGCTGTCTGGGACTTAAGTCCGTGCCGAAGTTAAGGTCGTGTGTGTGAGCGAAGAGTGAGCGGGGCTGGCCGGAGGAGGGATCGGGGTCCCTGTCCTTCCACGGTTTCAGCAGGTTCACATGATAAACCCGCTCCTTTGGCCGACGATTGGGTTGACTCACCAAATAGTCGACCAGTCCCTTCCTCTCCTTAACTTCATAGGGGCCCTGCCAGTGGGCAAGCAATTTAGAGTGGGAGGTAGGCACTAGGACCATGACCCGATCTCCGGGCGGAACTCCCAAGAGACGTGCGCGGTTGTAGTACCGGCCTGTGCTGCTTGAGCCTCCTCCATGTGACTTTTAAGGACAGGCCGAATTTTTCCAAATCTATCGCAGAACTCGCGCGATATACTCCAGTATGTTTGTGGAGGGAAGAGCCTCTTCTTCCCAGCCTTCTTTCAAAATATCTAATATGCCCCGAGGTTGTCGCCCGTATAGTAGTTCAAAAGGGGAGAACCCCGTGGAGGCTTGTGGGACTTCCGATAGGCAAAAGGACGAGGGGGAGGAGCTGATCCCAGTTCCTTCCATCCTCGCTGACCACCTTACGCAGCATTTGCTTGAGAGTTTGATTAAACCTCTCTACTAATCCGTCGGTTTGAGGATGATACACCGAGGTCTTTAAATGCTTTATTTTCAGTAATCTGGCAGTCTCCTTGAACGTTTCCGAGGTGAAGGGGGTCCCCTGGTCTGTCAAGACTTCTTTGGGGATCCCCACGCCAATACCCCTAGTAATTCCCGCGCGATGGCTTTAGAGGTAGCTGAGCGCAACGGAACAGCTTCGGGTATCGTGTAGCGTAATCCACGAGGACTAAAATGTACTTGTGTCCTCGGCTGAGGGCTCCAGGGTCCCACCAGGTCGACCCGATTCTGTGGAAGGGAACGCCAATCAGTGGAATAGGAATGAGAGGAGCACGGTCCCTCCTAGGAATTTGTCGCAGTTGACACTCCGGCAGGAAGGCAAAAGCGGCGAACCTCCTCATTAATTCCTGGCCAGTAGAAACGGAGCTTGATCCGCTCCAGAGTTTTTTCGGTGCCCAGGTGGCCACCTAGGAGGTGGGCGTGTGCTAGCTCACAGACCTGCCGCCGAAGGTACGCTGCACTAGCAGCAGCCTCGCCTCCTGCCCGCCATGCATTGCTACACGGTAAAGGAGGTCATTATCTAGCACAAAGTAGGGGCCCTGTGGCATCGACTGATTAGTGCGCTGGCCATTGACAAGGACCACTGCATTTTTTACAAACTTCAGGGAGTCATCATTCCATTGCTCCCTTCTAAAAGAAGCCGGCGCTTTTAAATTGGAACCGCAACACGGAGAGAGGGTCAGCGCCGACCTCAATGGGCGTGGTTTCTCCCGCCCGCCGGCGCTGGTGGATGACGGTTAGCCCGCGACGCCCGGAGTTGCCACGCCAGTCAGGGCGACTGCTTCGCTCTCTCTGCCGGCTGATTACACGGCGTGGAGGCAGCTTGAGACGGGTTATCTCCGTCCATAACGAGGCCCAAATTAACCCCGGAGTGGTATGTGTCTCACCGCTTTTGATTTTAGACCAGTCCCGCCCTAGTATCACCGGGTGTGGAGGATCAGGTAGGACGGCTACGGTGAGCTTACTAACTGACCCTCCGTAACTGATGACACAGCGGCGGACCTGTACCAGCGGATGTCTCCGTGGACACAGGTTATACCGGTCTTAAATTTAGCCACTGTTGCGGTTGCACAAAGCGGCGGGCAACAATTGAAATGTTGCTGCCGGAGTCGAACAAACCTGTGGTCTTGTGTCCGCTGGCGATCACCACGCCAGTATGTGGGACCGCCAACGGATTAGCCAGAGCACACCAACCCTCCTCACCCTCCACCTGCATTCCTCCTTGCCTCCAAGCGGTTTGCGCCGCGCCCGCTGGACGCCAATACGGCTCGGATTGTACAGGGTGGGGCTAGGTCTTGGAACGCACTCGCTGAGTTTGACATGAGGACGGTTCTGCTCCCCTAGAGTGTGAGGCCGCCTCTGCGCTCCATAAGCTCTATGAGCTCAGCATGTTCTTGAACCGCCGCCCCAAACCGCTGGGTGAAGCCACGGGAAGCGCTTCCAGGAGCAGATAGCAAGCTACCTGCTCTATTATTTGGTAGGGCGTGTTTTCAAATGGCCGTAGCCAATGCCCTACCATTGCCCATAAGGACCAGGCTTGTTTGTTGGTTGGCCGTTCAGGGTCCAACCTCCATGTTTTTATTTTATTCACCTGCCAGTCTGGGGCACCCCTAGGTGGTAAATGGGGCTTTGGTTTCGCAGGGAGGCAGGCACTCTCCCCCAAGAGAGCATACTGAGTCCCTTTGCCTCCCCTCCAGGGTGGCCCACTTCTGTGAGCCCCACCCGCACACTCCCTGGCCACTCCAGATGGGCTAGTTATGAGTGCCGGGAGCGGAGCCCGCACCGGTCACGCCGAACCACGGGGCACCCTCCCCGCCTGAATACTCGTCCCCGGTACGCTCCCACCTGGGTATATTGCAGGTCCTGTCCCCTTCTCCTCCGGGACTTCTCCATCCTGCCGACTACGCCACTGTCACAAGAACGAGACATTGACAGATAAAGAGTTGGGGCAGCCACCCGTATATTGTGGTATCCTGGCTGCAAAAGTCGTTTTTCTTTAACAAAATACAGAGCACTGAAGTGCACACAACCGAGTCCAAAACAAGACTAAAGAAACAAAGGAAAAGGGGCAGGTTTTAAAGGGGAGACAGGAAGTGAGGTCGATGGATCTGGCACGTGGTCTTCCACCATTGGCTCAGAGCGGAGGTGACATCAGAGGGACTGGAGCTGGTGTGGCCGACTTCCATTGGCTCAGTCCCGAAGTGATGTCAGGAGATCCAGGTGAAATCCCCGGGATGGTCTACAGGCAAGGGAGAAAAGAGTCAGTGCACTCTGCCACACCCCGCATGCCTCCAACTGCCTTCACTCAAGCCCTTTAGCTGCCTCCCATGCGCACGTAGTGTGACAATATATATATATATATATATATATAGTAAAAAAGAGCAATAGACAGTATAAAGGGTTGGGGTTTTCCGGCCCCGTATATTGCAGACAATTCCACAAATTTTCAAAAAAGAACAGGTCAAAATATAAACAAAAACAGTTCATATGCGCGACGCCTTTCAGAGGCGTCGGCGGCCATTTTATAGAGGAGGGGCCAGAAGTGGAGGAATGCTGGGAAGGAACCGTGAGGGAGGATGGGACTGCGGACGTCAGGAAAGATGGCGGAGGAAGGGCGGAAGTGGATGTACTTCGGGCAGGCTATGATGGCGGAGCGTCTCTTTTTCTGGAAGACAAAGGAGAAAGGTTAGTACCCTGCCACTCCCCGCCGGCGAACGTCTTTCGAAGCAGTTTAAGATCCGTCCGCGGCCTCCTACTCGTGCATGCATGACATTATTATATATATATACAGTATATACACTGCTCACAAAAATTAAAGGAACACTTTTTTTATTGGGCCTGGCATGAAATCAATTAAACCTGTCTGATAATTTTCTGGTTGGTTAAGCAGCTGAGGTCATTGTTAATCACTTTCAGCTGTATTGGTGTTCATGGACTTAACGACAGGTGCACTAAAGTGGCAACAATTAGAAAACCCTCAAAACAGGACTGGTTTTACATGTGGAGGTCATTTCAAGTTTCTCCCTCTTGATCTTTTTGGCTGGTTTTCCACTCGTGCTAGTTTTGGCTTGAGTAATTATCTCTACTGGCAGTATGAGGCGATTCCTTAACCCTACAGAAGTTGCACAGGTTGTCCAACTTCTCCAGGATGGCAAATCCACACGTGCTGCAGCAAGAAGGTTTAATGTGTCTCCCAGCACAGTCTCCAGAACATGGAGGAGATTTCAGGAGACTGGCTGTTATTCTCGGAGAGCTGGACAGAGTTGTAGAAGGTCCTCAACCCATCAGCAGGACCGATACCTGCTCCTTTGTGCAAGGCAGAACAGGCTGAGCACTGCTCGTGTCCTACAGAATGACCTCCAGAGGGCCACTGGTGTGAATGTCTCTACCCAAACAATCAGGAACAGACTTCATGAAGATGGCCTGAGGGCCCGACGTCCTGTAGTGGGCCCTGTGCTCACTGCCCAGCACAGTGGAGCTCAACTGGCATTTGCTCAAGAACACCAGAATTGGCAAGTCCGCTACTGGCGCCCTGTACTTTTTACAGACGAGAGCAGGTTCGCCCTGAGCAGCTGTGATAGACGTGAAAGAGTCTGGGGAAGACAAGGAGAACGATATGCTGCCTGCAACGTCGTTCAACATGACCGGTTTGGTGGTGGGTCAGTGATGGTCTGGGGAGGCATATCCATGGAGGGACGACAGACATCTACTGTAGGAAATGGTGCTCTGACTGCCATAAGGTATCGAGATGAAATCCTTGAACCCATTGTCAGACACTATGCTGGTGCAGCAGGTCCTGGTTTCCTCCTAATGCACGACAATGCCCGGCCTCATGTGGCAAGAGTATGTAGGCAGTACCTGGAGGATGAAGGAATTGAAACAATTGAATGGCCTTCACGATCCCTTGACTTAAACCCAATGGAACATCTGTGGGACATTATGTTTCGATCCATTAGGCGCTGCCAGGTTGCTCCTCAGACTGTACAACAGCTCAGGGATGCCCTCATACAGATCTGGGAGGAAATGCCACAAGACACCATCCGTCGTCTCATTGGGAGCATGCCCCGACATTGTCAAGCATGCATACAAGCTCGTGGGGGCCACACAAGATACTGAAAAGCATTTTGAGTAGCAGAAATTAAGTTTTGAAAAAAATGGACTAGCCTGCCACATCTTCATTTCACTCTGATTTTAGGGTGTCTACACAATTGAGCCCTCTGTAGGCAGAAAACTTTATTTCCATTAAAAGACTTGGCATCCTTTTGTTCCTAAGACATTGCCCTGTCGTTACTTGTATAGATATCCAACTTCATACTGAGATCTGATGTATCTAATGTGTTTCTTTAAAGTGTTCCTTTAATTTTTGTGAGCAGTATATTTTATTTATATATATATATATATATATATATATATATATATATATATATATATAGAGAGAGAGAGAGAGAGAGAGATGACATCACATCTTGTTGACTTGTGGCAATTTCTGTTATCTGTCCTACTACACTTGCTGAACAAACAGGCCCTAGCATAATGTTATTTGATTATGTTCACCTCTATGTAAGTCACTTTGGATAAAAGCGTCTACCAAGCAAAAAAAATGTCAAATGTAATTAAATGGTCTCGTTCCCAACTCTGACTCCGGCTATTTACGAGGGCACTGTTTTGAAAACACTGGTGTCGTTTATAAAAGGGTTATACAGTTATTTGTACATGGTGAGACTGAATACAAGGATATGCAAATGTTTTAAAATGAAAGTCTGCAATGTGCACTTTAATCACGTGTGAATTGTTTGATTTGTAAATTCAAAGCAGAGGAATAAATCAAGAAAAATGTGCCTTTGTCCCAAACATTATGGAGGATGCTGTATATGTGCTGCTATGTCAGTTGGCCTGCTGCTTTGCTCATCCAGTGAGCTTCATTTCATTCTCATTTTGGTTCCCTATTTTTATTTCTTTGACAGAGGGAAAAAAAAAACAGTTTTGTAACCGTCTGCTGTGGCAGAACGAGAGCACCAACAAGCCAAGCAATTACATATTGGGTTTATTTTACAACAAGAATTCTTCTAATTGAGAAATTGGTTGGAGCTTGAAGTCCCGACGTAGCTGTCAACTGTTGGCTCACTTCACTTCTCATTGCTGCTTGGGTGCCGTTTAAGGAAGAAAATGAAACAATTCAGAGGACTGAACGTCAATTAAAATAAAAGGAAGTGAATTCAATCAACAGCACAAACTGGTCAAAAAGTAGGAAAAAGGGTTAGCCACAGTACAACCAGGGCGGGAGTTGGAGACCCCTGCTGTATACAGTCTGGAGCTGGCCTTAAACATGGGTGCCTGGCCCCGTGAGCCAGCAGCACAAGCCACACTGGCACTGTGCTCCCCAGACCACAACGGGGCTCGGCCGACTGGACACAAGTTAGAAGCAACTAGTTTACTCCTCTCGCCCTACCAAACTTACAGGAACACTCTACCCAAAGGGGACTTTTATTTATTTTTAATATGTGTTATTTACCCCATGTAATTTGTACTGATTGTCAAGAAAATGTTATCTCATGTTTTCATGCCAAACAGCATTAAAGTTCCCAATATAGCAGGCATTTATGGTGACAGCAAACAATACCAGAAACGTGCAGACGCAAGACATTCTCATGGACAAGTAGGAGGCATACCTAATACTTCTGTCGAGGTTGTTTCTTCTTTAATTTTCAGTCTTTAGTTGTTCACGTCTTTCAGCGCACTCTTTCTGTTGCTGTCGCACAAAGCGCCATGTTAAACAACGACAAGTGGTTAGTGGGCTGGACTCCTGACCAATAAACTAGGTGGAATTTTAATTCCAATGCTCAGACACATCAGAGCTTATTCCACTTTTCTTTCACAACAGTTTTTTTGAAAAATGGTTTATTTAACAATATTTAGTAAAAAAAATATTTGTTTGGGATATTGTGAGCATAAAATACATGACATGAGAAGGCAAGATGTTTTAGGGATTCTTTGAAAGTCCAGCATTGGTTTGCATAAACACCAAGCCACCATTATATCAGAAATGTTACTCTGTTCTGCACAAAAACAGGACATGGAAAATTTCTCAGCCATCACTACAAACTACAGTCGTAGCCAAAAGTTTTGAGAATGACACAAATATTAATTTTCACAAAGTTTGCTGCCTCAGTTTTTATGATGGCCATTTGCATATGCTCGAGAATATTATGAAGTGTGATGAACACTCCTGTCTAATCTTGTCTATCAACCTGTCCATCACTATTGCAAATAAGAAAGGGCTCAGAACCGATCACTGATATAATCCCACCTTCACCTTGAATGCATCCGTCATCCCTAATGCAGACCTCACTATGGTCACACTTCCCTCGTACATATCCTGTACAACTCCTATGTACTTCTCTGCCACTCCCGACTTCCTCATACAATACCACAGCTCCTCTCGAGGCACCCTGTCATATGCTTTCTCCAGGTCCACAAAGACACAATGCAACTCCTTCTGGCCTTCTCTAAACTTCTCTATCAACATTCTCAGAGCAAACATTGCATCTGTGGTGCTCTTTCTTGGCATGAAACCATACTGCTGCTCACCTCACATCATCACCTTACTTCTTAACCTAGCTTCCACTATTCTTTCCCATAACTTCATGCTGTGGCTCATAAATTTTATCCCCCTTATTCTTAAATATCAGCACCAGTACACTTCTTCTCCGCTCCTCAGACATCCTCTCACTTTCCAAGTTTCCATTAAATAATCTGGTTAAGAACTCCATTGCCATCTCATCTAAACACCTCCATGCTTCCACAGGTATGTCACCTGGACCAACCCTTTCCATTTTTCATCCTCTGCATAGCTGTCCTTATTTCCTCCTTGCTAATCCGTTGCACTTCCTGATTCACTATCTCCACATCTAACCTCTTCTCTCTCTCGTTCTCTTCATCATCCTTTTAAAGTACTCTTTCCATCTCCTCAACACACTCTCCTCGCTTGCCAATACATTTCCATCTTAATCCTTTATCACCCTAACCTGCTGCACATCTTTCCCAGCTCGGTTCCTTTGTCTAGCCAATCGGTACAGGTCTTTTTCTCCCTCCTTAGTGTCCAACCTCTCATACACCTTTTCCTTAGCCTTCGCCACCTCTCTCTTCACCTTGCACCTTATCTCCTTGTACTCGTCTACTTTCTGTATCTCTCGGACTATCCCACTTCTTTGCCATCCTCTTCCTCTGTATACTCTCCTGTATTTCCTCATTCCACCACCAGGTTTCCTTTTGCTCCTACCTCTGTCCAGATGTCACACCAAGCACCCTTCTTGCTGTCACCCTTACTACATCTGCTGTAGTTTCCCAGCTGTCTGGTAACTCTTTACTGCCACCCAGTGCCCGTCTCACCTCCTCCCTAAACTCAACCTTGCAGTCTTTCTTTTTCAACTTCCACTATTTGATCCTCGGCTCTCTCCTCAGTCTCTTCCTCTTGATCTCCAATGTCATCCTAGAGACCACCATCCTATGCTGCTTAACTACACTTTCCCCTGCCACCACTTTGCAGTCTACAATCTCCTTCAGATCAACTCTTCTGCATAGGATGTAATCTACCTGTGTGCATCTTCCTCCACTCTTGTACTTAACCCTATGTTCCTCCCTCTTCTAGAAATACGCATTCACCACAGCCATGTCCATCCTATTGGCAAAATCCATTATCCTCTGACCTTCTTCATTCCTCTCCTTGACAGCATACCTACCCATCACCTCCTCATCTCCTCTGTTCCCTTCACCAACATGCCCAATGAAATCCACTCCAATCACCACTTTGTCCCTTGGGTACACTGTTCATCACTTCATCCAACTCACTCCAAAAATCTTCTCGTTCATTGCACACCCAACTTGTAGTGCATATGTACTAACAACATTCATCATCTCACCTCCAATTTCCAGCTTCATAATCATTACTCTGTCTGATACTCTTTTCACTTCCAAAACACTCTTGACATACTGTTCCTTCAGAATAACCCCTACTCCATTTCTCCTCCTATCCACATCATGATAGAACAATTTGAATCCACCTCCAATCCACCTGGCCTTACTCCCCTTCCATTTAGTCTCTTGCACACACAATATATCAACCTTCCTTCTCTCCATCATATCTGCTAACTCTCTCCCCTTACCAGTCATACTGCCAACATTTAAAGTTCTTACCCTCAGTTCCACTCTCTTTACCTTCCTCCTCTCCTCCGGACACGTCTCCCTCCTCTTCTTCAGCCAACAGTGGCCCAGTTTCCGCCAGCACCCTTTTGGATAACAGTACTGGTGGCTGTCGTTAACTTGGGGCTCGACCGATCCAGTATGTAAATTTGTATTGTTGTCCGCATATTGATTTGGCAAAATTTTACACCGGATGCCCTTCCTGACGTAACCCTCCCCATTAATCTGGGCTAGGGACCAGTGCGACAAAGAAAAAAACTGGCTTGTGCATCCCCTGTGGCTGAATTTTTATAATAGTTTCGACAAAAGGTAAAATCAAGCACTATGGTTATGTAAAATGAATCCTTGTGACAGGGACAAGTAGTGTAGAAACTTCAAATGAAGCATCACACACAAGATACTTGACTGAACGAATGTGTTCCAAGCCTTAAGGACCCTATTTCTGGGACGTGTACACTGAAGACATGTCTGGCACCTCCGGCCACTGACGAGTACTCACTCGGTTCTTTGACCAGTTCTGTTTCCCATCCGTGTACAGAGGAACTGGCCATGAACTGGGGATCTCCAACTCATGAAGTAGTCAGGCATCCTCCTGGGCGTAAAGGAACTTCAGACAATCCAAGGGAGCCAGCAGGCTATTAACATTTAAATTTCATCTGGAATGGTATCCTATTAAACAGCAGCAGCTGGTGGCGGTCTGTCGCCCTCACCCCAAAGTTATATATCCAGTAAAGACAAATTAATTTTCAAACTCTCATGCAGCAAAAATGCAAAACTAGAGGGGAAAAAAAAAAAAAAAAAAGACCTATCAATATATGAAGCTTCTAACTTGGTGGTCAAGGAGCCATAGTGTCAAGTCACATAAAATTGATCAGTTAGACCAGTGGTTTCCAAACTCAGTTCCTGGGGACCCCCGTGGCTGTAGGTCTTTTGTATTGGACACCTGTCTAATTAAGCGAGTCATTATTCCCCAGTGTGTGTGTTTTGGAGTTAATGTAGAAATTACAAAACTAAGTTTGGTAGATTTCTATTAAAATGTACTAAGCAGTTAAATGGGGAATATGCAGGATTTTTTTTAACAGTACATTCATCCTAATGTCCATTCTGGTTGCAGCTTTCATCATCCCGGCTATCTGCTCTGCGTGTTGGTAATTGTCACAATTAGGGTTAAATGAAGGAAGCAAACTACACAGAAAAAAGGGGAAAATAACAGGATAAAAATAACAAACGAAGAGTTAAGCATTTAATCTTTAGAAAAAATAAATATTTCTAAATCTCTTATAAAAATGTAATTACCATACTGTTGTGCTTTTATGAATGCAGAGTAAGAGAAGAGAAAAAAGGCCAGCTAATTAAACGGGATCAGTTGTGACTGACGGATTGTGAATCTATTTGGAATAAAAACTTGCAGTGACAGGGGTCCTCAGGACAGAGTTTGGAAACCGCCGAGTTGGCCACATGAAAAGTTAGAAAGTCCATCATCTGAAATAAACAGCTATGAAACTCAAGTGCCATTTTCATAGTTGGTGAATCTTTGTACAGGGGTGTTCACAATGCTACGGGCTACTGCGGTTAGCTGTTTAGACTTTTTGCAGTATTAATACAAATACCACTACTTTTCCCATTTAGTAAAGTGACAAAAGCAAACATTAGCACACCAAAAAAACATCAGCCAAATTATTTTTGATAGTTTTGTACATGTCCCTTCAATCTAATTCTAGTTGGACTCTTGCTTCTTACAATTCAGGGACACAAGGAGCAATAATGGAAGCGAGGCAAGCTCAGAATATGAATGGCTGGCCAACAACATGTTGAAAGTAAGTTCTGTTTAATTGGACTGTGACAGCCTGCCTGACGACTAATGGTCTGGATTAGTCAATGGTTTTTTGTGTGTAGTTCCCAAACTTTTTTATAAGACTGTATCTATACAGGTTCCTCCAATGTTACATCAATCAAGGTTACACATTCGGAACAGGAAAACCAGGGAAAAAAACTCATATTTGCAATCCTGAGCAACACAAGACACTACCTATGGAAAATTAGGTTTAAAAGCTCCTCGTGACTGTGAATAAGCACTGGAAACACTGTTAAAGAGGAAAAAAAAACTGAGCACTGCCTTTGCTTTACCAAAATGAGTAGAGAGAGAAAGAAAAACCAAATAGAGAGAGCAAGGTGCCTCCCAATGGGAGTAAGCCAACTAAAACCATTCAAAGGGGAGCCTTTGCGCTGGATGTAGAAGACAAACCGTAGGAAAATGTTTACAGTAGGTACAACTCAACAGTCTAAACAGAGAAAGCAAAAACTGCCTGCATGAATAAAAGATGAAGCAAGTAAACCACTTTACATAAAACAATGTTTTAATTCAAATAAGTTAATGAAATGAATCTTATAAGGAATAGCCATTGAAAAACGTTCATGAAATTGAAGTTCACTTAAAATGCACAGGTTTTAATCCATAATTTCAAATGAAAGTTTTCAAACAAAGCTTGAGTGTTATTACTGTTGAGTGAGTGACTCCAATTATACTACATTATGCTTGTGCCCTGTGTCTAGAGTAAAATAGTGAATGCTTTAATAAATCTTGATTCAGAGTTGCTGTAAAAGAGTAGAAACTATACAGAAATACATTAATTTAAATCTTTCTATTACGAGACAATGGTTTACAATTTTCAGTGCAGTATCACTTATACAGCTTAAAAACAGAAATGAATCTTAACTAAAGTACACCAGCCTTTGCAGAAAAGCTTGTAAAGAACAACTTCCATACCTTTTTCTAAGTGCTTAATTCTGAGCAGGGCCACTGTGGGTTAGAACATATCCCAACAAACATGGGGTACAAGGTAGGAACAATCCATCACATGGGCCTTATCAGATATGGAGAAAGGTATAAAATCCTGTATATTTAACTTCAGGACTGGCTTCCTTTTTCAAGGTGAGGGGGAATGAGGACACAAGACATTCCTACTTTAGTTTCTGCTTTGTGTTTATCTGAAACTTTATTATAAAAAGTATAGTGCTGTAATCTTTACTTTCCTAAATCAACTACCTTTCTTCCTAAAACCAGGTCTACATTGCTTTAATCAAGAATAAAAGTCTTGAGGAAAAAGCATGGCATCTTGAGGGAGAAAGATGATTACGAGCAAAAAATCCCCCTGATGACTGGCTTTCCCAAATGCAAGGCTAGTAATATTAATTTCTACAACCTTTTTCTGACTAACTTCTGAAGACCAATATCCTAAGTGCAGTGGTTATACATTTCCTTGGCTTTAACATATTGTTAGTTATATAATTGTTCTATTTTGTCAGTACTTTTTACTTAACCTAGTTTTATTAAAGTAAAAATATACTACTGTGTGTTGACTATGACATAAACACACACAGGGTCTACATTTTATAGCATTTGCAATGAAGTACATGAGAAGTCAATCAAAATGACACCTTTTATTGACTAACAAACTCAGGCCCGTGTTACAAACATTTGTGTAACTATATTTTGTGTTGCAAACATTACTCATTTTTAATTTTTACACTTTAAGGCTGTCCTTATATAGCATGGCCCTTTCTAAAACTGAAAAATTGGCCAGGCTTTTGAGGATGTGCATGCAAGGTTATATATGTGCATTTCCTTTAATCAATTACCCAAGGCAAATTCAAAGCAACTGGAATTGATGTCAGTGTATGGATCTTTATACTTCAGCGACCCGTGGACACAGCAAAATAACCACACTGAGTCTAGTCATCAGCACTCAATAGTATCCAAATGTCTTTTTATTCTTTGGTTTTTATTGTGCGTACATACTCCCTTTCTTACTAGTATTTAAACTTTGTTGAAGTACCCCCTTAATTTCATAGATGACCAAATTCTCCTAAACTAAACAAATAAATACTATATGTCTTTTTACTTCTACAGATGTAGACAGTAAGATTGCCTTGATTAAAAAATGTAAATAGCCGTATAACACTTTCCAATTTTAGTATGGTTTTACAGGAGTGTTTTGGTAAACCAGATGCATAAAATGATGTTAATCTTAAAATGAATTCAAACATTGTAAAACCACTACCTGTATAACCAATGCTGTATATTGTTATGGACACTAAGCAAGTCCATAACCATAACTATTAACCTACAGTATAAACAATTGTGTGTGGTGGCCTTTCATTCCACTGTAAACCACAACCAGCTCATCAATTTACTTACCGTTGCAGCACTCCAAGCTGTAAAAATGTAACGCTTGTGCTACAGTATACTTAAGTTTCTTGGACCCTATGAAATTTTGATGTTTTATGAAAAAATTAGGATGGTAAAGTGGTCAGAACACTACTTTGTGAGAGAAGATCCTTCAATGCCGAACTAAAATAAAGGCTTCATTGTAGATTTATGTAATGGTAACTCTTCTGTCCAACCATTCATTTTTTTCTTACTTCACTACTGCAAACTGATTTAAATCAGTGAACATTCACATATTATCTGCATAACTTAGGAACAGAAATAATGCAAATGCAAAATCCATGACCCTGCAGTAGGCTAAATATTAATTTCTTTTATTTTTAAAAACCATACACATTACTCGACAAGTTTCAAATGTAAATCGAACCACAGTAACCATTGACATAGCTTAAAATAAACAGACATTATGTAGTTTTATTTCCAAATATTCTGATAAAAAATGAATCCTTATAAAGATGGATACACATTCATTCCCATAAATAGGAAGATGCTGCTGGGGGAAAATTATGGACTTTATGTTGCTAAATTAGAATAAAAAAAAACAAAACAAAAAAAAAAAAAACACAAATTATGACCTAATGGATAAAATTAAAAACAGTTTTTGACATTTTGCAAATTTGTATTAGGAAGAGGAGGTTGGTGGATAAAAGAAAATACAACTGTTTATTGCACAATTAAGAAATTTAAAACATTTCCAACCATACGCCAGTGTACACACTGACAAAATATGCTGACCACCCTGAGAAATGTTTTCCAGTAGAACCACAATCAAGTCAATCATTCCCTCAATATTTAAAAGATCCTAGCACTAAGCTTCTTCCCAATACATGATGGTTATCCATGGTGCAGATCCGTTTGTTTCAGGGAAGGAAAAAAAAAAAAAGAAAAAAAAAACAGATACATTCAATACGTAGTAGTATGTCTAACATTAGCAAAAGGTACTATTACCAAGAATGAGTACTGACTTGCAGCAATACCAGTGTATAACTGCAATGTGTCAAATTTTGTCAATAGTTTCCAAAATTTAATTTCAAGTTTTTCAAAGGAAAACAAATCTTAAGAAATAACTGCTTCAAGAGTTTGAGAGTATTTCATCTAGACAAAATAAAAGGGGCAGGTTACCCCCCTCAAAGTTTGGTTTCTTTCTGAAGCAAGAGAGCCCTTGTTTTTTTTTTTTTTTTGTTAATCAATGAAGACAAGTGTTCACAACAGGGAAGATGAAAAACCTGGATTCTTTTGCAGACCATTATAACCAAAACTGTTTTGTCAGACAACAGATAACTGTCATGATTTTACTTTCTACGCCTGAGAAGATGAATAAGGAGAAGCCTCCAAATGCAAGTATTTTCGCCTATATCAGAGATTATATACTCAACAGTTCTTACCTTTTATGTCTGAAGTGTACTGCAGCTAGAAGTTTGACTCTAAATTTGACTATCCAATGGAATATACAACCAAACAAAAAAATGGCCTGAAACACTCAGAACTAAGGAATATGAACTGGGTTTGTTAGGATCCCCATAATTTTGTTAATGAATATTTGAATATTTTTTCCATGCTAAAAAATATAACACACCTTTGCAATTTTAGAAAAATACAACCAAAACACAGTAATTTGTTTTCCAGAAAATCAGAAAACATTTGAACTGTAGCGCAAGAAAGGTGTCAATTTATAGAAATATAAAATGGGAAAAAGGCATTTACCCTATTCCCAATGAATTACACCATCTCTGTTCACTGCAATAAAAGTCTTAGTGTTCTCTGTTTGGCTATCAGTAGTTGCTATATAATGATATATAAATACACACAAATAAACCTTGCAGGCAAAATTGTGCAGTTCTCAATAGAAACAGTTTTTTCCCTGAAAAATTCAACATTATTGGAAAGAAATTTGTGTGCATGTGTGTATATTTTTCATTTTCTGCCAGGAAGCTTTCCATCTAAAACAGAATATCTACAAACCTTGTAAACAGATCTGCATTTTTATAGAACATAAATAATTCATAATATTAACAGCCAATAGAAAAAAAAATTAAGAGACTTCAAATGAGTGCGGGCAAAAGAACTTTTAAATAGCATCCATACAAATCAAAAATAACCAGAAGTTCTGCTTAATCACACTTCATTTTGAGTATTTCTTTTATTACAACATATTCAGTATTAACAATGAAATACTCCTTTGCTGCTCCCCACCCCCAAGTCAATTAAACTGAGTTAACATTCTTAACCCCAACCCTCCCTACCTCCCCAATTAACATTCAAAGAAGTTCTTCATGGAAAACTTAAGCAAAACACCTTCAGTTTTTATAAAGTTTGTTTTCTTCCTTAGACAATTGCTCTCTTCTGTTTCAGTCCAAAACTGCTGTACAGTAACACAGTGTAAATTGCCATTTCCTGCCAAGCCCTAATCCCTCCTTTACAAAAAGAAAAGAAAAAAGAGCACACAACTCTGCTTCATTATTGCGTGTGCAAAAATTTCTGGCCAGGATTTCCAAATCAAAGGGAGGTTTCAAGACTGTGAAGGGGGCTTCCTGGGGATGAAGAGGTAGCCGACTTGCTTATGTCAATTGCTAGATGAATTCCACTGTCAACAGCATTGTTGTTTTTGTTGGGTGAAGGTGGGGGAGAACAGCTTCGTGGGGAGGAGGAATTGCGCTTTGTGGGAGCATCATCTTCAGCGTCTGTATCGTCAATTAAAGGGATGTGTGGCTCAGAATCTTCTATTCGAAATTCAGGATGGGTCATAAAATTATGAATGGAGCTTCTGGATTCTGGTTTTTCTAATCCTTCATACAGGGAACTCCGGAATGCGTTCACTACTCGGATCTGCGCATGTGCAGTTAAGAGGAAAGAAAGCAAGAAACAAAAAATTAATCGGTATCTAGAATGCATTTAATATGCACAAATTTTAAGTCTCCTGTAATTGATGGTCAAATGTTTATGGTTAGACTGTGGAGCAAGTTATAATTTCCACAGAAAATGTAGAACACCACAAGTGAATTTCAAGATCGTGCACAATGCAGTGACAACTTGGAAAAAACTGGAAAAAGCTTGAATAAAAATTTAGGGTTTAGTAATAACATAATATGGAGAACACCAATGTACTGTTGAAAAAAAAATTAAAATGAAAAACAAATATATAGCCTCAGTTATTTCCAAATAAGTAATTTAGACTAAACACAGCTTCCCACAGTTATAGTTCAAAATGCAAAATGAAGATGTTTAACACATAAGGTTATGTCATATTCATGCTTAGGGTTAGGTCAGTCACTGAAAATGGAGGAAAATAAAATTTAAGAAGCCAAGCATGTCTTCACTCTACAACACAATGAACGTAAACTATAATCATGCAAAGCACTACTACCTTCTCAGCAGATGTAAACTTTTGAGTATAGCCCATGATCGACTCAACAGATATTAAAAAAAAGGCTCAATGAATTATCCAAAAGATTAATTTTAATGTATATTACACATGCAAACTGATTACCCTTTCGAAGTTTTCCAAGTAGGCAGGCTTTCATTCCCACAACACAATTCACCCAGTATATTAAAAAACTTGCATTCTGTTAATAGAACAATTTTAGATGTTGCTGCACCTGCAAAAAAGTTTTGAGGGGTTGGGGTTTGGGATGGGAGACAGCAGCACTACACTGAAGAGTAAAAATTTAGACACTTGCATATTCAGTGATGACCTAAAAGAAAACAAAACATTAAAAATAATAAAAAAAAAAGAATTTCATCTTTTTTGCTTTTTCTGCTGAGGGTTGTGGTAATATGCTGAACTCCACTGACCACTCTTCCCTATCCTCAGCAACTTTCTCCAAGACAATCAAGAATATAAATCTTCTGTGCGTCCATCCCAACTATATTCCTGAACCAGCTTAGCTTGCTTGTTCAGATTTGAGAAATAGTTCTACTCCAAGCTCCTAACAAATTGCCAATAATTAACAGTATAGAGTTTATGTTTTCATATCCTAGAAAAGTCTTTCTGAAGGACACTAAGAAATATAATCCTGTGGTAATTGGAACCCCCTTGCCCCCTTTTAAAAAGAAAATTTTTAGGAGTACCAGTCTGTTGCTCCAAAGGCATTGTCCCCATATTCCATGCAACAGTGGAACATTGGGGCGGAGTGGTGGCTCTGAGGCTAAGGATCTGTGCTGGTATCCTGAAGGTTGCTGGTTCGAATCTCCATCACTGCCAAAAGAGATCCTACTCTGCTGGGCCCTTGAGCAAGGCCCTTAACCTGTAACTGCTCCAATTTGGCGCTGTACAATGGCTGACCCTGTGCTCTGACCCCGTGCTCTGACCCCAAGGGGTATGTCAAAGCTAACAAATACCTAATACAAGAAAATGTATCAGGCGAAATAAAGAACAATGAATAGATGTGTTAAATACAAACACTTTAATGTCATAACTATTTGGACAGGAGAAGATCATTCTCAGTCCAATAAGCTTGCCAATCATATTCACTTAATTTCTCCAAAACAATACTGATTCAATTTTAAAAGTCCTTAAAGATCTACTTTTTAAGACACTGCTTAGTAGATATTTGATAAGTCTATGTTCTCTGTGAAGAAAGACTTTGTAATGTTAAGTGTGACATGTTCTTGTCCAAACATTTTAATGTAATAGCTAGGATCCACTGTACTAGTTCCCCTTTATAAAGGCTTTAATAATGTGACCCATTACTCTCCATATTCATAAAGGTTAATCTTCCTCAATCTTCCCTCATACCTCAGTCACTCTTCCCTGGATGTTCTCTAGTGCTGCTACATCTTACTTTTGTAATGTGAAGACCAAAATGTCCATAGTACTACTGTGATCAGATCATCTTCTTGGGGTCATATTTGACCTTTCATGCAATATTTCTCTGACTGTTTAACATTCTTAATAAACTTTTTCACAATTGTTCTCACGAGACCCAGGGTTTGAGCCACATTTTTGTCTTGAACATTTTTAGCTCCTTAGTTATTCACTGCAGACATCTTTTTAATTTTACAGTTTGTGAATTTCAGGAATATCCAATACTTTCATTCCCCACGTTAGTGTTGAATATATCTAAAAATTTTAGTGTATACATGTAATCAATTAATGATTGCCTGTCACCCATAACATGACTCATTAAGTAAATCACTCTTATACACTGGAAGAAATTTAACTGTATTGCACTCTACCAGAGACTTGAGAATATCCTAAGATTGCGGGGGTCACTTGCTGTAAGGCAGCTTCAGGGCAGAATGGTCTCTCTCTCAGGATATTAGTCTTCAGAGTCAATGTCATGCACAAAATTGAATCTGACTATATCTTACTGCTACTTTTCAACATGCAGCACTAATCCTACTGCAGAGGTTATGCTCCATTTTCCAAGAGCCAACTTCCACTACCAATGTCCAGTACATAAAGGTCCTTCTCAGTCTTGCCTGTCACCCAACATGGAATTACACCAGTGACTGAGGACTGACTATAAGGCCATATGACATCTCCATACAGCTTTTATGTTTTTAGCCCAACAGGTTATGAAGGTCAATCAATAACCTGGCTCCAGAACTATGTACCAGCATATCTGTTCAAGGCAAGGTTCTCTTCAATTTATTTAGAAGATCCATGAGAATAGTCTTAAGATTACATAATTTTCCCCATCCATCTTTAGAATTAACATTCTGTGGGTAACATTAAAAGGATGACACAACCGAGACTCCAGCGACCATTCAGGCAATCACTGCTTCATCTTCATTTACATGAACACTTTAGGAAAAATGGAAAAAACAAATAAATGTACTAATTCAGCAGACATCAATAAATCAGATGGATTAGAATACACAATATAATAAATAAAACCTATGTGAATGAAATAAACCTCGAGTATACTGATGGAAATGAGACGGACTGGCGCTCTGTCTAGCAGAGATGTTTTCTGCCTTCTGTTTGAAGCTACTGGAGCAGGCCTTCACTATGTTACATACAGTAAATAGGATTAAATAGGTCTGATAAGGTTTCATTTGCTTAACTATAGGAAAGCAGTGTATAGAAGAAATGGACAACTCTAGTTACAAGAAGTCTTAATTTTTCTGACTTGTGACTTGCTTGACAATGACGACTTGAAACTTAACTCACACTTAAGATAAACAACTTAAGTCATATAATAGCAGCACAATTATTTTTATTTACATTTTATTACCATACCTATAGCACTGCACACCTTCATAAATCATCAAAACTAATCAGCATGATGGAGTGCAACAACAATGGAGGAATCAGCAACGGGGATTATCAAGTTTTAATATTTTCAATTACTGCAGATTATACTGTAAATAATGGAATGGCTATCGTCAAATATCATTGACACACCATCAGTTTAAAACTTTGGCATTTGAAGATTCAGAAAGACAGTTACTCTTAGAGAGTTGACCCAAAATACTGTGACTGATAAGTCACTGTTCAACGAATGTACCACTTCAGCCACAGAACCACCCATTGTCTCTTCAGCAGCATGTCAACTTTGTTGAGCCTGTTTTGCGGTGCCCCTTTTTACCCCAATCCACAGAATGCCGCAAAATACAGTAAGTGAAGTCCTGTAAGTGATATTCCCTAAGCAACACGCAAAACACTCACACTATGGCCAATGTCAAAGCCCAGTATGTAGTTCGTAGCTGTGATATTTTTTAGAAGGCCTGAGACATTACAGTATGCTTACCTGTTTCACATGAATTAGATAATGTTTAGATGACTAGGATGGATAGACATGTACCATAAACCAAGTGATATTAAAGCTAAGGTTGCTTAACCTCTAATTCATTGGCTGCATGCCAGTGTGGTGAGCTTGCACTCAAGACCCCCATGCAGTTTCATTTTAACACTGTAACTTTGATTTCTATCATGGAAGAGGAGAAAAAACAACAAAACAAACAAAACATTGAAAAGGGTATATGGTACATTCTACAGCAGGCATGTTCTTAAATGCTTGTCATGTTACAAGTTATTTTTAACATCTTTTAATAACTACCCTACAGTATCCAGTCTATATACTGAAGTGAAGGTAGTGGTGGATCAGAGCTATCTGCAATGTACAGTACTATAAAAAGCAAAAAAGCTGAATGCTGCAGTGCTTTAGTTCAGCTGAACCACTACTTGGATATGTGACGATCACAAAAGTCTAAGTGGCTCTCCTTCCTTGCACAAAGAAGCAGTGAGAATACTGGCAGTGTCTGCATCCATTAACTTGCTGAGCGGATGTTAAATTATGGAGGGGTTATAATGCCAGCACATTTTAACAAGTGATAAAACTTAGTTTTCTGTAAGTGTAATGTATTCTACATAATGGGAGATTGCTAAAATATTTAGGTAAATATGCAAAATTATGAGTTCATTATGTACACTCTGAAGTAGGCAGCACATTGCAATATGATAGCTAGAGTTCACATTCCATGTCCTTCCTACATGGGAGTTTGCATGTTCTTCCCATGTCTGTCTGGGTTTCCTCCTGTTGTTCCAGTTTAGATCTTCAGTTAAGACATGCAGGTTAGGAAGATTGCTTAAGCTAAATTGGCCCATGTGAGTTGTGTTCACCGTGTGATGGACTAGTTCCTTGTTGAAGTATTGTTCAAGCCTTGTGTTCTCTACTTGCTCACGGAAGTTACTCAGGATATAGCATATTTGGGAATTGGATGGATACTCTAAAGTGAGATAGCCTTTCAAAATGTATTATTTTCTTTAAATACTGTATTAGACACTATATTTATGAGAAAACTGTGGAAAATGAATAGCATATATGCAAATTTCTACTTTACATACCAGTTATTTCTTAGTGAGAATTATTTTCTCTGAGAAAGAGCTATTCTTAGCTTAGATGTTAGTATATCTCACATATTATATATAATTAGATCAATTGCTGATAGTGATGAAAATGTAAGCACTTAACTCAAGTATCCTCAATTTAGACTTGACTTGCTTCATTAAATCCAGCGACGACTTTCTTCAATGTAATCATCATAACTTGAGGCATGACTTGAAACTTGAAGGTCAGGACTTGAAGTTTGGACTTCTGGGGCCTCACGCATAACGCCGTGCATAGAATTCGCAGTATAACATGGCGTAAGCGCAAAAGCCGAAATGTGCTTACGCACAGAAAAATTCAGATGTAGTAATCTGTGTGCTCGCCAAATTCCACATTCTTTTGCTACATAAATCCTGGTCAGCGTGAAAGTAATGCGCGTCCTCTCCCACTCCAACTCCTCCCAGAATTAAACAGTGGTATAATCAACAAAAGGAAGTTGATCGAGTGACATTGCGTGTCAGAGAAACTCGAAAGCTCAAGTTAACAAAGTCGCACAGTGCCAAAATAAAAAAAAAAAAAAGAAGTTGTCAGATATCAAAGTCGCCATGAAAAGGGAGTCGTAGCCCACCGTCTGAGCTTATTAGGGTTCAGATAAAAAAATAGGTACACAGTGGGGAAAAAAGCACGAAATGTCAACTTTAATCTCGAAATTTCCACTTTAATCACGTAGTTTATTTTGTCATTAAAGTAGAACATCATAAACTTCATCTTAAAATCATTTAATTTACTAGTTTCTCAAATCCCATCGTAACTAAAGTAGCAAGTTAAATGCTTTGTTTTGTATTTGATCTTCAATGTGCTCTGTGTGTGTGAATCACTACGTGCTTCTGTTCTTTCTTTTCTTCCAACAAGACACAGAATCCATTACATTCATATTACAGCTATCTGAATAATTAAAATACTGATGTTTACACGATATCATTTTCATGATGATTGGAATGAAAGCATGTTATTGTGCCGTGGCTAAGGCAGCGTGTGATTGATGCTGTATACCGACAATTCTCTTTCCAATCAGCTGTTACTGTGATTCCTTACTCAGATACAGTGATATAAATACTCCAAGTGGTGCAGTGAGAGTAATGTGGAAAAAAGACAATCCGCTGTGGCAACCCTTAAAGGGAGCAGCTGAAAGAAGAAGGTGGTGCAGTGAGAGTAACAACGCTAAAGCAGTTATGGTATTTGGAATACTATGGCCATTCCCTGGGATATTATATTGTTACAGATTAATTACAATCAGATGCATTACACTAATAAACAATATGCGGTTAGTTTCAGTGTATTTATAAAACTGCGTCAGGAATGCGGTTCTAAGAAATAAAGGGTGACCACACAGGAACAGTAGCACTGCTTTGACACTGTGTGCCGCCAGTCTGCAAAACCGAGCGGAGATCTTGCGTATGACAAGGTATGCGGTACCATGCAAAACTGCGTGGCTTTACGCCAACTGTAGGTTTTATACATCGCGATTTGAACGTGGAAACGTTCTTATGCAACATTTCTGTGCGTACACACTGTTTATACATGAGGCCCCTGGTGTTCAGAAATATGCAAAATATATCAAAAAGTGGATCTAGGTTATGGTCAAAATTTGATTTATTTTGCTTAAATACAATCCAGATCCACAATCTAGTATTTTTTTAAGCTTTGAGCTATAAACTGAAACTGAGCTTTTGTTGGGCTCTCCTTCACCTGTGATAGAATACTGAAACACTAGTCAAAACAATGAAGTACCCAAATAAATTTGTACCGAAAAAAGTTTAAAATGTATAAAAGATCCCAACCTTACCAAATTTTATGAAATTGTTAATGCTAACTTGTTTGTTTTTTCCCTAAAAGTTTAAACATCACATACATTTACACAATACATTTACCCAAAAATAACTACTAACAGCTCGTGGAAGTCAGCCACCTGATGTCCCATGCCGACAGTCAAATAACACAATGTACGGTAAACTGCAGCACTAGAAAGAAAGACAAGATAAAAATATTTAGCTGGTACTCATATTTTAGGAAAATCAAGGACACATTAAACTAGACAGACTTCGATTATAACAGCACATTCTAAAAGATCGTTAAAATAATGACCGTCAAGCAGGAAGTAATATGAACAGAAGGTGGATGAAACTGATCGGTAAACAGCAAATTACGCATTGTTTGCCAAAATGATCTCTTCCTCTTAGAACTCAAAGTAATTTATCTGTCTTCGATATTGCAAACTTGTATGATCCATCATTTATTAAATGCACTGCAAAACTATAAAAATTTGCTGCACTATCAACTATTCCAGGAAAGCTGGGGACCTTCAAAAGATCCCAAATGAAAACCAATGTTGCTTTAACTTCTTACTATGGCACATGCATCTGCTTTTGTGGGCAGTACAGGGCATGGACTTTTTTTTTTTTTTGGTCTTTTCTGGGACCAAACTTTCCTTTAAAATATATTTAATTAACTAAATGGTATATGTTCATTGGTATTATAGTGTTCTAAGAGATTACATAATAACACAGCAAAGTGTCCCTTTCTTTCTGTACCTGCTTCTACTCAAACTCTGAAGAACAGGATGTCTGAGGAAAACAAAAGCAGTGACAGTAGGTGGAATGAAAATACAGAATTGCCAGTACATTTGGGTAACCGCCACAGAGCAATGTTGAGTTTCTGAACAGAACCGTGTGTATTATCTATATCATTATACACACACTTATTTCCTATACAAAAATGCCCTGCTCTGCGCTATTAGTTTTACAGAAAAACAGCATTTGTGAGCAAAGAGTTAAACTTGGCATACAGAATGTGAAATCAAAGTTTTGGTTTGTACTAATAAATTTCTGCTCTCAATAGTTTTCTGTAAAATCCAGGAGCTCTCAAAATTATTAGTAAAAGAACACTTAAGCATTGTCACTTAAGGAGAGTCATTTTGCCATAAATATGTTCATATTTCCATTTAAAGCAGATGTTTGTTTCAAGTAAGCCTAGGCTATCAAAGCAAACAAGCCAAAAATGTATGTTTTGTTAGAGTCTGTCACAAATGGGGAAAAAGTATAGGCAGATCCTAGTCCATAAATGCAAGACATTAGATTGTTGCTGTAAAACTCCTATAGTGCTCACTGCACTAAATTTGAAAGACCCACAAAAGCAGCTGTGAATATCTTCCTGCCACTCTGTGGGGAGGGGCCTTGGGGATTGGGGGGACGACATCTAAGGACTACAACTATTTCTATAAGCAGGTTGGTAATGAAGCTCCTGATATGAGATAACATAACTAAGGTATTTAAACAAAGATCCAAAACTTTGACCTATCCCCTATATGAGAGTTTGAAGAAAAAAAAAGGAAACAGTGATATTCATCCTTCAAAGACAGATGCTAGAAATATCCACTACATCATCATAGTGTTTAGCAAACAATTTATCAATGACAGTGATTTTATTTTTTTTGTCTTTAAAAACTGAATGCAGGTATTGTGGGTTATATAGATCTTGGGCCACTTCTTATAGTTTAACTGCAATCCGTAAATTTTAAAGAAAAAATAAATCGCCTATATTCATGACTGTAAGGCAAAAGCAAGGTGCAAAATTCTATTTTGTTTAAACGATGCTTGTTTTGTGTAAAGATGAAAGCTGTGTACTGTAGCTATTGAATCTGAAGAGTCTGGCTAGGAAATACAAGCTGTGTGATTTGTTTACTACAAGCACCAACAGTGATTTCTTTGTCAAATTAACTCCATCATAAAAAGTAACATTATGGATTCAAAGTTGTGATCGATATTCTGTAACACAGCTATCACAAAAATCACAGTAGTGTGGCAACAATCATTTTCATGACCAGGAACACAGAAATAGTTTACAGTTTCCATATGACTTGACAAGCACCCCAGCCAAGTGTTATGGACATTAATTGGACTACAGTAATCCCTCGCTATATCGCGCTTTGACTTTCGTGGTTTCACTCTATCGCGGATTTTAAATGTAAGCACATCTAAATATATATCACGGATTTTTCGCTTGTTCGCGGATTTCTGCAGACAATGGGTCTTTTAATTTATGCTACACGCTTCCTCAGTTTGTTTGCCCAGTTGATTTCATACAAGGGACGCTATTGGCGGATGGCTTAGAAGCTACCCAATCAGAGCATGTATTACATATTAACTAAAACTCCTCAATGCTATAAGATATGCATCCAGCGAGCTTGATTGTTTGCTTGTCTCTGCCTCTCTCTCACCCTCTCTGACATTCTCTGCGCCTGACGGAGGGGCTGTTTGCTTAAAAGGTACTGACGCTCCTCTAAAAAAATGCCGCTTTATTGCGGTGCTTGGCATATTTAAAAGCACAAAAGCACACGTATTGATTTTTTGATTGTTGCTTTAATCTCGCTCTCTCTCTCTGACGTTCTCTGCGCCTGACGGAGGAGATGTGAGCAGAGGGGCTGTTTGCACAGAGGCTGTTTGCTTAGAAGATACTAACGCTCCTCTAAAATGCCAGGCAAACTTAAAAGCACAAGTATCGATTTTTTGATTGTTTGCTTTTCTTTGCGAGCTCTCTCTCTCTCTCCCTCAGAAATTCTCTGCTCCTGAAGAGAAGATCTATTTGCATTCTTTTAATTGTGAGAAAGAACTGTCATCTGTCTTGTCATGGAGGACAGTTTAAACTTTTGACTAAAGGGTGTTATTTCATGTCTAGAGGGCTCTAATAATGTTAACAGTGTGGGAGAGTTTATAAGGGCTTAAAATATATAAAAATAACTACACAAACATATGGTTTCTACTTCGCGGATTTTTCGTCTATCGCGGGGGGTTCTGGAACGCAACCCCCGCGATCAAGGAGGGATTACTGTATACTGCGCCTCCGCTAACACAGACAAAAAAAATCCAAATCACTTTATGAAGGACTAAAATATACTTTGCAATGTAAAAATATGATAATGCTCATTTTTTCAGTGTTAGCTCATGAACACTCAGAAAATCTCCAAACATGATGGGTTGCTACTTCAATAAGTTGTCCTATTAGATTGTTAGCGGACTTGGCTTTGAGACCATCAAGTCATTCAGTCTCACTGGTGTGAGAAACTGTTCACAAACATGCTCAAGTTTTGACAGATTATCTGCTGTAACTATTCTACAAATTGAGAAATGAAAATTGGAAGAAAACTGTATGGAGAGATGTTCAAAAAATATTACAGAACATAATTGTGGATAACACTCAAATCCCAACCAAAAATGGAAATGTTAAACATTTTAGATTTGATACATTTTTGATGTTGACACTGTTATTTGCAAGATTTAAAGTAAGCAATTTGGCAGATTGGGTGAATTTACTCTTTAGAAACAGTTACATTATGCACTGTTACATTAAAGCACAGTACCTTAGTGTCCATAAAAGACAACAAGACAAAAACTATTATGGTTTCTTTGTACACAGATTCACCATCTTCAAGGCAGGTACTGTAGCACAATGAAAAATGGTGCAGTCATCTCTAGAATAAGTGATGGGACTTTGCATTAACAAGTACCTGTATATTCAATACCTGTCTAAATGGAAAACTAACAAAGGATAATTAATTATAACAATATGTGGCTATATTAACTTTATAGAGGAAACAGACACACAAATAATTGAATACCTAATGACAAAGTATTTGATTAAAAGTACTTTTTAAATACACAGAACAATGTCGTATTTGCTTTTTTGGTTAGTGCAGGTGAGATTTATAAACCTTAACTCCAATTTACCAGAAACTCTTAAAACTTGCCACCACAGTCCAATCAGACAAAAAGGTGTTCCTAATTACCCAATTTGGAATAAATGGCTTATCAGCTGTGCATGTGTCCACAATGTATTGGGTAGGCTAACCAAGCTGAAGTACATTCACAAAAGCATTCTAACACTAACACTGTAAACTCCATCTTAAGATCCTTCATAACTTATGTGCTCTTTGATCCGTTTATCAATTGCATGGTGCTTTTCAATTTGGCTACTTATTACACCAACTGTAGAAGACCAAAATCATGTTGCAACAATTCTTTTTTCATTTTTAGAAAATTAATATTTGCACTCGTAGAATATTATTTAGACAAAAATGCTAGAAATTAACAACCAGAATGAACCATGCCCTTACATGTTTTAGGTTAATTGGTTGGGTTGCACACGATACCCAATTTATACTAAAAGCAAAATGCAGCCTAGTTACAACTGCTGTAAAGATACTTAGCTTTGAACATAAGTGACTTGCAAAGACCAAGAAATTTTCTTGGATATAGTGGACAAGTTGCCTGGGAGTAACCCATAATGCCATCAGCACCTGGGCCAAGTGTGAAAAAGGCAAGAAGTTGAGTTTTTAATGCATAATGTATTAACTTCATCTTCACTTAAGAATCTTGGTAAAATTACAGATTATATATACTTATGCAACAATTAATTTACACATTGCCTTTAGACTATTTAGGTGATGTCTGTGTGTCTGAAGGATACCAAAGTTAAGTTGTGATGTGGTGGCGCCTCTTCTGTTCACTATCTCATCCCATTTTTGTTTGCAAAGTGTGCCACGTCTTTTATTAAAACAATAACATGACAGTGATCCCTCGCTATATTGCGCTTCGACTTTCGCGGCTTCACTCCATCGCGGATTTTAAATGTAAGCATATCTAAATATATATATCACGGATGTTTCACTGGTTTGCGGATTTCTGCGGAAAATAAGTCTTTTATTTTATGGTACATGCTTCCTCAGTTTGTTTGCCCAGTTGATTTCATACAAGGGACGCTATTGGCAGCTGGCTGAGAAGCTACCCAATCACAGCACGTATTATGTATTAAATAAAACTGATGATATACGATATGCTTCCCGCGCAGTGCTTTGCACACTTAAAAGCTCTAACTGCCCGTAATGATTTTTGATTGCTTTTCTCTGCCTCTCTCACCCTCTCTGACATTCTCTACTCCTGACGGAGGGGGTGTGAGCAGAGTGGCTGTTTGCTTAGAAGATACGGACGCTCCTCTAAAAAATGCTGAATGACTACCTTCACATTGATCCCTTCATTGCGGCCGCTTTATCGCGGTGCTTCTCATACATAAAAGCCCAACAGCCCTATTGATTTTTGATTGTTTACTTTTCTCTCTCTCTCTCTGACATTCTCTGCTCCTGACGCGCACTCTTTTGAAGAGGAAGAAATGTTTGCATTCTTTTAATTGTGAGAAAGAACTGTCATCTCTGTCTGGTCATGGAGCACAGTTTAAACTTTTGACTAAAGGGTGCTATTTCATGTCTAGAGGGCTCTAATAATGTTGAAAAACATATTTAGAAGGTTGTAAACAGGTTTTCAATGCTCTAACTGTGAAAATATTAGATTTATAAATAAAGAATCCTACTTCGTGGAAATTCATTTATCTGTCTGGAGCGGATTAACCTCGATAAACAAGGGTTTACTGTATAACTGTGCGGAGAATATTTATAAACAGTGTAGGAGAGTTTCTAAGGGCTTAAAATATATAAAAATAACCATACAATCATATGGTTTCTACTTCGCAGATTTTCACCTATTGTGGGGAGTTCTGGAACGCAACCCCCGCGATCGAGGAAGGATTACTGTATTATTGTTCTTTAGAAAGGTGTCTTTTTCATGCCATGTGTTCCCTCATTTTGTTTTTTTGTCTTAGAAGCAATGGCTATACTTTGTGCCAAACTGTGTGTTTTGTGATAATTTTTTTGTCATTTACATTTTAAAAAATGATTTAATCTCACTTAAGGGCCAAACAGGTTAACATATTATGAAAGTATTGTCAGTCAATCTTATTTCAATTGCCTTATGCCTTTTGTAGGCAACTTCAGAGCCAGAGTTAAAGAAGCACTTTATACTTCCTTTTAAAGAAGCCAAATAAGCAAGGTTTTGTGAAATGCACCAAATAATAAATTGTGCATTATATAATGCATTGTAAATGTGCCCATTTCAAAGATTCACCTTTTTTGAGAAATGCACCACACTAAACTACTGGTATTGGGTCAGCACTAAAAAAAGAAAAAAGTATAATTAACATATATTTATGTTGACATTCTCTATAATATTGACTTTAAACTGCAGAATTTCTGGCGACAACAGAATTAAGGATGCTGATGCAGTGTGACAGAACAAAACCTAAACATAAAAGCTAATTTAAAAGGAAGCAAGGCACACAGAAAAATGCCCCTTAGAGTGCCCTTCCTTTTTTTTTTTAAAAGTTTGTAAAGCTTTCTACAAAGCATTGTACAAATCAAACCAAGAAATTTTAATTCTGTATTACTCATCCTGAGTACTACAAAGAGCTTTTCAAACCAACCCACTTATTTTCATCTATGAGAAATACATCATAAAAGACAAACTAATGTGAGAGCAGCAATCTTCCTAAAAGAAACCACAGATTTCATAAATTACTATATAGTTAAATCGTAAATCAGAGTTTGTTACTTAAAATAACCATCTAAGAAAAAATCCAATAATTTATCAACTAGTGAATTTTTCACAATGAAAATAATCAACTAACTTTAAAAGAAATGGAAGATTCACTCATAGAATAAAATTAAATAAAATTACGCATCAGCTCATCCTATTAGGAAAAATATATTAAAACCTTCAATAATGGGAATATGTATTGTTATTACTCATAAAAGGAAGATACATTTACATATGCATATATTTTACAAATATTGTTCCCCCCTCAAATAAAATAAGTGGTTAGGACACCTTTAGCAGCAGTAAGTGCAACCAGAAAGGTCCTGCAATTAATAATCAGTCTTATAGAGATCAAGAAAATAGGGCTTACTGTTCCTTTCGGAAATGCTTCAACTCTGTGTTTTAAATCCTCTCTCAATAGGTCATTGGGTTTAGTTTAGGAATGGGTCTAAAACTCTAAATCATTTGAACCATTCTAATATAGACTGGCTTATGCTTTATAGGCAATCACCGAAATGCAAGACTTGCACATATTCTGTGTGAGCTAAAGCTGAATCGCAGGCATTATTTAATGAAGACGGATATAAAACATGATTATGGTTACTCCAGTGACAGACAGGTTTCCAGTACTTGATGTGGCAATAAATCTCCAAATGACTCTGTCACCATGCTGCGTAACTGCTGGTATTTTCCCCTAGATTTAAAAAAAAAAGTATCCATGTTGGCCAGAATGTTGTTCTTTTGACTCATCTGTCCATTTAATTGTGATCTACATTAGAACTTTTTAAGCAAATTCATTTGTTACTACTCTAACAATTACTATTCTGTGAGTTATTGATGGAGTCTAAACCAGATAAACAGTGAAGCCTAAAGAGCCCAAGATAAAAGATCTAGGGTTCATTACATCTTTAAAGAAAAGGCTGAGCTTTTCTTTATCTTTTTAGACAGATTCTTGCAGAAGAATTCTTAACAGGGTGATAGATGCAAACCTAAGACAATATGTGACACAGTGGATAACCAGGGGCTTGTCTAAAACTAAAATGTCCTAGTCGTCCTTTCCAGATTGACGGACTGACTAATTTGATATTTTGTGAGGAATTTATTTTGATTACTGCATAACAGGCCTCTGGAACAACTCCAAGGGCCAAAAGTGAAAACAAAGGGCTAGAGGTGGTGTTACTGAAAAGCAAATATTTCATATTTTAGTTGATTTCTTGACAACCGTGCCTTTTTCATATGTTTAGATGAACAGTACACAGCATAAATAAGTACCACCTCTCTGAAAGCTAAAAAATTCAGCAGTGTTTACCATCAAATAAGAACCTCAAACAATTTTACTTATAATACATAAGTAATACCTGGTTTCAGTTTCCAATTAAACATGTCAACAACAAATCAGGAAAGAATGTTTAACAAAATGATAAAAGGCCTTGTGCAAAAATAAATACGCCCTTATATAACTGCAGAATATGCATGGTGAAGATGGAGAACTATACATTGATGGCATCAGAAACTCCGATACATTGCAAAATCTTGAAAGAAAAAAAATTAAAAAAAATACTACCTTCTCTCAACTACAGAACCCATGAAGAGGCATGAAACAAACACATTTTTTGTTTGCAAGAGAAAGTGTAAAATGCCACAAAGTTAGTTTTATTTATTTTTTTGCTCATGTCTCCTTAGGGGCTCCATACTCTACACCTTGAGGCAATATTTTACCATGTCAATGACACCAAACATTCATCCAAGCCTACTACTGCATTTTTAAGGAAGAATAATGTGAAAGGGCTGGAATAGCCAAATACTGTATGTTGCTGTACTCAATAACACCCGAGTACCTGTAGGGTATTTTGAAGACACAGGTTTTGCACCACTCAAACATCAGTGCACTCAAGGAGAACATCTTCCAGAACTGGTACAGGATAGACGTGAACAAAATGCCATGAACATGTACACTTAATGCCAAGAAGGATTAATACTAAAACTCTATGAACTTCCACGAAAACCCTAAATACAAAGAGGACTGTTTGACTTATGTTAGGTAGATTGCCCAGAGGGGACTGGATGGTCTCTTGGCCTGGAATCCCTACAGATTTTTTTTTTTCTCCAGCCTCTGGAGTTTTTTTTTTGTTTTTTCTGTCCACCCTGGCCATCGGACCTTACTTATTCTATGTTAATTAATGTTGACTTATGTTTATTTTTTATTGTGTCTTCTATTTTTCTATTCTTCATTTTGTAAAGCACTTTGAGCTACATTTTTTTGTATGAAAATGTGCTACATAAATAAATGTTGATTGATTAATTGAAAAGGTAATGGTTGACATACTACATTTACAGAATTTAACCAAGGATGTACATATTTTGCCAACCTTGACTTAAGCAGTGCTTCTTAATTTACATATTTACAGATATTAATTACACAATGTCCATTTCTATATCAAGTATATACTTAATACATTTTAACTTCTATGAAATTTTAATGGTCATAATTTAGACAAAGATATATTTCTGTGTTCAGATGGGGAATACTCATTATGGTGTATATTATACAAGGAACATAAATATTCAAAAAGATTAAGGAAGCACCAAATCACTGTGCTGTTCTGCCCTGATAGGAAATACCCCCAATTTACTGTTGTAAACCACGAAAAGCTGTCATCAATTTTTCAGCAAAAACATTTTTACTTGAACACAAAGTAATTAAATTCAATAGCTTGTATTTAATACTTCATTTTGTCTCCACCTGAGCTATAGACTAATCTTTAAATTTATTTTCTGCCATTAGTCTTTACTGTAATTTTTATTCAACCTATATCCTGAAAAAAAAAGCATTAATTTCAATTTTAAAATCTTTTACAGTACAACAGTGCATACTTCAATTTGAATACATCCAAAGCAAAAAAAAAAAACAAAGATGATTAATGAATCTGTGCTAGACAGAAAGGAAAACAGTGTAAGGGATCAATTAGAAAAAAAATGTGCCACACATTTTTGTGAACATGGGCTTATACTCAAAATATTTACACTGAATTACTATTTTCAGTATAGTGTAATTAACTATCAATCCCCTCTACCCCATAACAGAACTGAAAAGCACAAAAGCTAAATGCACATACAGCCAGCATATATCTGCTCCCAAAATTTTCTAGTCCTTCTAAAAAATTCAGGGTTAAACTCTTGAAGACTTAAACCACCTTTAAGAAATAAAAACATATAAGCCTTATGAAAGATGTTTTTCTCCGTTATAAACATCAATTTGGGAAAGAATGAGAATAGTTAGGCGAGTGAATCAGGAAATGTTAATTTCATGCACTAAGAAACACACACTCACACCCCACAGTAGTAGAAGCAGTGGTGGCAGTAGAAGTAGAAAACACTACATGTGTAGGGCTAGAAATATTTGTTACATCGTGATGTTGGCTGGCGATGGAAGGTTGCCGCCTTAGAGCTCCCTGAAAGGAACTTCCACTCTGGAAAGCATTCACTACATCCATCTGAAAGGAATCAGAGATTGTGACAGCTAACTTAGAAAAAGAGATAGAAAGAAAAAGCGAGCGAGACAGACAGAGAGAGGTCCTAATGTGTAAAAGAGATGATGAAAAAGAAAAGGCACTTTGTGTCATTTTAAAATTTCTTTTGAAGATCTTTCCCTTATTTTAAAAATGTAATCTGTCCTAACCTTTAAAAGACCCTCAGCAATACACTTTAATGTGAATATTTGCATACAAAGTCAAATTTATTCTACTTTACAAATATAAATATTTACATTAAAGCAAAAACCCTCCAAAAAATGTACAAACCTGTTATCATTACAAAAAACAATTTAGTATCAGACTGCTAATGAAATCAGTGAATAAGTAAAGTTAATACCATTTTGTCTAAATATAGCACTGAACTCTGCCATGTCAGCTCTTGTTAACATTATGCAGCCTGCTATAAAATACAGTACATAACTTAATAAAAAAATAAATAAAAAAAGGACATTCATAAAAAAACAAACTGCCTTTCAAGAATTTAAGGACACCATGGCTGGTTAATAGTGCTGATCAGAGAATTTCACCAAAGCATTATTCTCACCGAATTTGCTGCATTCACATTGGCTCTTGTTCGTTGAATTATTTACTGATAATTCAGCCGAGCTTGAAGAACATTTTTCCCCAGCGCCCCATAATACTTGCAAGGCCAGTGCAACATCTCCCAGACTATAACAGCCAACATTGAATAGGACAGTCTCTGCGGTATAGAATGCTAATCATTTGCATTACAGACTCTGTGGGACTTACTTAGTGGTAGAACAGAGTAAATACAGGTTCTCAAAATTTTAATTTTATGAAACATACAGAGCATAAACAAAACAAGTTCTCACTTGCTGCCAAATGTTGAGGTCGCTCTTCGAGTTCCCTTTCAGTATAATAGAAGGAGGCGAGTGCGCTAAGCATGTATAATTAGCCATGTGGATATAAACCTTGAAGGAGCATGACAAATTAACTCTATAAAATAATAATAATAACAAGGAAAGATTTTTACTATGTACAAGAGGTTTCAGCCTTTTTGATAGAAAAGTTCAAAACATCAGCGCAGACAGTTTGGATAGCCTTCAACGCAACTTCAAAAAATAGAACGAGCCAGCCTGCAGCTTCAATCATGACACACACCAAACTGAATGTTCTGCATTTAAAAGACCTACATATTTTTTATGACTATTGACTACGATTTCGGGATTTCCACTTTATTTTGACGAAATACACTCAATCTAAAGGATTATTAGGACCACCATACTTATACGGTGTTTGACCCCCTTTCGCCTTCAGAACTGCCTTAATTCTACGTGGCATTGATTCAACAAGGTGCTGAAAGCATTCTTTAGAAAAGTTGGCCCATCCCCCACACCATTACACCACCACCACCAGCCTGCACAGTGGTAACAAGGCATGATGGATCCATGTTCTCATTCTGTCAACAGAAATCGAGACTCATCAGACCAGGCAACATTTTTCCAGTCTTCAACTGTCCAATTTTGGTGAGCTCGTGCAAATTGTAGCCCCTTTTTCCTATTTGTAGTGGAGATGAGTGGTACCAGGTGGGGTCATCTGCTGTTGTAGCCCATCCGCCTCAAGGTTGTGCGTGTTGTGGCTTCACAAATGCTTTGCTGCATACCTCGGTTGTAACGAGTGGTTATTTCAGTCAAAGTTGCTCTTCTATCAGCTTGAATCGGTCGGCCCATTCTCCTCTGATCTCTAGCATCAACAAGGCATTTTCGCCCACAGGACTGCTGCATACTGGATGTTTTTCCCTTTTCACACCCTTCTTTGTAAACCCTAGAAATGGTTGTGCGTGAAAATCCCAGTAACTGAGCAGATTGTGAAATACTCAGACCGGCCCGTCTGGCACCAACAACCATGCCACGCTCAAAATTGCTTAAATCACCTTTCTTTCCCATTCTGACATTCAGTTTGGAGTTCAGGAGATTGTCTTGACCAGGACCACACCCCTAAATGCATTGAAGCAACTGCCATGTGATTGGTTGATTAGATAATTACATTAATGAGAAATTGAACAGGTGTTCCTAATAATCCTTTAGGTGAGTGTATATGACTGTGCATCTCTGGCTGCATTCTTTCCTCGTTTATCTTGCAGAAACAAGGTGGTGCAGTGGTTGGCACTGCTGCCACACAACCCTGGCCTCAATAATCAGTCCCATATAGTTGGCAGATGTTTTCCTAGCCGTCATAGACACTTTAAAGATGACTGCACCATTATAATCCAGTCAAGTCTAGTTCAGTTAGTCCTTTTCCCACTGACTTCAATACATTTCTCTCAAGTTGAGGGGAAGCAAACACCGTGGGGTTCGCTCATCACTACTGTTTGACAGGCTTGACCGAAATAGATGCATCTTAAACATCTATATTAAAACTATAACATGCAGACAGCATATCTGAAGACTAAAAAGCTTAAGCATAACTTAAGACCAAGGAGATGTTACCTGTGCTCAGAATCCCCAGCACATACTGTGCAGATAAGATTAAAGAAAACCCAGGATATACTATTTGAAGGAACTCTGCATGTACAATCTAGATAATTAATGCACCAACCGGCCACAATGTCCAAGTACAATGATCAAATTTATACTGAAGTATACTTTAAAAACTTAAAAATGGACATAGACATTTAATATGTACAAAATTAAAACTGAAAAGCCAATTATCTAGAGGCAATTAATCTGCTTATAAAAATAGCCAGTAACTCTGTCCATTGGTTATATTACATGACAGAGCACAAAATGCTTACTGAAGTAGTTGCTCTAAATAGTAAGGTAGCATAAAAGCACAAATGTAACAGTATGCGTTACTGCTTCAAAAATGTAACCACCATTAAGAAGGTGAAAAATTCTACAAAAAACATACCTGGGTCTGGATTCGATTAAGACCTCTAAACCAAAGAATTTGTCCACGACGTAACTCTCGCTCAGCATGGTCAATTTCTTCCATGTCCTCTTCAAGCTCTTCATCTGGGATCTCATCTTTTTGTGTGCCATGACCTGCTTCCTTTAGGAACTTCAACCGACTTGTTGGAATAGTTGCAATCAACTAAATGGGTTTGAGAGAACACAATAGTCAAATTTATTCAGTGGTGGATTCAGAGAAGAAGTTGGCCTTTGACAAAAAAGGTGATCATACACAAAAGACAAAAGAAATTGTACTGGGTTTGGTTCAATCATGTTTAAAATCTTAACCATAGCCACGTGATGGATGCAATGAAAAAAATGAAAAAAAAAAAAGTTCTAAAAACAAATTATATTAGTTTAATGTTTTCACTAGTTTTGACCCTATATTGGAAGATATGGGTACAGAAAATGGAAGGATGACTGGAATTGATGCATAGATTTTAAACCATGCTAAAGTAGGTTTTCCTTTAAAATCTTGGGCAAACCATTTTTCCCCAAATGACCCCATCCAACCCTTTTTAATGTAACATACTGCATAAGGGTGAGGCAATGCTCAAATGACATGAAACTGCCTGCACAAAACATTTCAGGACATGAAGGTAGAGCAAGTGTCTATTTCAACCCTTTTTATACTTGCATACTTTGTAATTCTCGCCTTTTCCCTAACTTTGAAACTTATTTCAGAAATAAATAGTGGAAAAAGCACATAAAAATAAAATGGCTATGGCTCATTAAAACCCAAACTAAAATACACAGATTTGATTAATCTATCAAAACCATTAGTAAACTTAGGAATTTCAAATAAAGGATTTCTGTAAAGCAGCAGAATAGCTTTCTGCTTAGCAGATTAAGCAGGTAAAATATTTAAATACAAGCATCTGTTTGCAGCCACACACCCAGTAAGTTCAAAGGTAACTGTGTGACTTGCACATAGTTAACTATGTAATCCTGTAGCACTGTAGCCTTTTTATACAAAGCCTGCTCTTGTTGTATCTCTTGTTAAGGCTATTAATATTGTATTATAATAAAACTGTCAGAGCTCTGAATGGCTGTTACCAAGCTCTTTATGTTCTCTTACTGGTGTCCTGTTGTTGGTAGGCTGTGGATCATCCATTTTATGTGAACATGGGGAAAGAAAAATGCAAAGGTATTCTCTCTAAATTTACACCCATTTATCCAGTATTTCGACAGAGGTCAAACCTCCACGAAATAGTGCTTGAAAAGAAAATCAACTAAATCACATCACATGTCACACCACTCTAGCTAAAGAGGATGACAGATGCTCACAAATACTAAAACACAGAATAACCCTATTTAAACTCATTAAATAAAGCAAGTACAGGACCTCCACTTCAAATGAAAAGTCTAGATAGTAAGGTTCTTAAATTTTCACATGTGCCATCATATGAAAGTACTTTTATAAAAGCAGCATTTCTCAACATATAAAAATATAACACACACACACAAACATTACCTGTCCCCAGAGAAGAGCTCCAATTCCTAGGAAGATGCACCACAACCATTGATCAATTGAAAGCCCTATACAGCTGAATGGCTTGCCACCAAACTGAACAATAATAATCTGAGAGGGGATGTAAAAAAAAAAAAAATATATATATATATATTTTAGTTGAACCAATTACATTTATTCTAAATCAACATTACAGTTGTTTAGTGTGACCAAAACCTAACTATATAAATTTAATGTACCAAAAAAGAAATTTGAAAAGAGGCTTAAAAGTATTAAGCAGTAAAAGAAACATTAGTAAACAAAACTTACCTTAAAAATAAATGATAAAAGTAAACTTTAACAGGTGTCATGCAGAAACTAGTTAGTCTTAATGGGTCCTAAACAAAGGGAACAGATTTATCAATTTATATATTTAATTATCTGCGGTGGGCTGGCGCCCTGCCCAGGGTTTGTTTCCTGCATTGCGCCCTATGTTGGCTAGGATTGGCTCCGGCAGACCCCCGTGACCCTGTAGTTGGGATATAGCGGGTTGGATAATGGATGGATGGATATTTACTTATAGAAGGACTTAAATCAATAAAACAAATGAAAATAATACTACTTCAAGGAAACTTACTTGAATAATAAATGTCCCAATCACAATACTGCAGAAGATGGGATTGTTATATATGCCTTCAAAGACATTTCTTTCTCCATGGATCTTTCGAGCATTAATTTCATTGAATAACTGCATCATAACAAATGTGTTGAAGACAATGGTATAGTGTTCTGAAGGTGGTGCATGAAGGGGTGCATGCCTTCCACTGTCAATGTCAAAAATCTTCTCACCTGGGACAAAAATATACATATATATATGACCACTGCATGAAAGCTGTGTAAGTCTTTCATAAACTGCAGAAAATGTCAATCTGTGTTTTAACTCCTTTTAAGATGCTACAGAAGAACACTACACACACTTGATTTAGTGAAATTCTTTTTTATTACCTCTGTTTATACTACATATAGAGCTCTGCAACTCTAAAGATGCAGTTTAAAAACTCTGCAGCATAAGTAGCATGATCATATATCATTACTTTACTCCATCCAACCACAAAACCACTCTTGCTTAACTTTGTCATTATTTCAAGCAAGTCACTTCCAAAAATACTGGTATAAAACTTATGCTTTTTACTTAAAATATTTGAAAGAATATGCAATCCATATCATACAAAAACATTTGTATCATCTATGTAAGGCTTCACACTTACTTTCATGTCATAGTTCACAAAATAAAACATTTGACCTCTGAAGTGGACTAAGGAGGTTTATAAATATGTGGTTACTTCACTTAAGGATCAAAACCTGTATTCTCAAAATTTTTCAAATGGTTTTTCAACATGTTTGTGGGTTGTTAAATCTGGACATACAGCAACAGCATTCTGCTATGCAGTTGAGAAGGGAAGAAAAAATCTATGGACTATTATCTTTGTTATATATATACACCTGTATATATTAGTTACACTATAAAAAGAAATTTTACTGTAATGTATCAAATTTCTGTGCATTAATCTATAGTTAAACACTGGACAAATTGATGGTAGGTATATGGCACTTTATCATCCTAATAATGATTTAATACTACATATCATTTAAACTCAAAGATTAAACATGGCATTATTGCCAAGCATAACTAAAACAGTTACAGCAAACATTTTAATATGACTAAAAATGCAATGGCATTTAGTGAAAAGCCACCAATGTAAACAAAATCAGTACTACGTCGCAGTGACAGGCAGTGGGAACAAAGTTCATGGTACTGTATCTGTATGTAACAAAATTAGTTTCAATAATGCCACACCATAGGTAAATAAGAGGGGTGATCAGTAACTTAAAGTGAAATCTAGATACAGATCCCTCTCTCCAAGCAGATGAAGTCCAAGAGTTATGTAGGTGTACTGCTGTTGATATAGTAGTGTTGGAACCCCAGTAGCATTTCCTGACACATCTGCTGAAACTAAAAGTACTCAGTGTGTCAGAGAGAATCCCATACACTGCAGAGTAGGCAGTAGAGAGAATTTCTACTTGATTTTTATTTTTTGCCAATAACCTTACAGTTAGCTAAAGTGAAGCTTTCATACTATACATTATGTAATTACTCATGCATTTGTTTCATTGCATTTATACTAATGTAATTACTTCTGTACTGGTGTTTGCCACTCATCTCTCGTCTCAACTACAACTAATTCAAAATGCTGCCGGGGTCATGACTAGCACAATAAAAAAAAAAAAAAAGTATAATGGGATCAATTACTACTGCTTTAAGCTCTGGAGTGATCGTGCCTTTGCTGTAGTGGGTTCCTGGCTATGCAAAAGCCTGCACCACTCAATAAGATTGGCTCCAACAAATGATTTTTAAATCACAGTTAACAGCTTACCGTTATTCACTAGCTTTTAGGTCACACTGTCAATCTAAACGAACATCTTAGTTTTAACAGTTTCATCTTCTGTGTATGTATTTTAATGGCTGTCAACTGGCAGGCACTGCTCTTAGGTGTGCCTTTTCTTTTGGCATTTGCTTTCTATTCTTTAATTCTAATGGGGTTTTTTTTTTTTTCATCTATTATTGCAAAACATCTTGTACTTTTAGTTGTCTTAAAAGTGCTGTGTGAATGTGAATTGACTTTGACTTGATACTAATGATAGCATTAAGGGCGACACTATATAAATGAAATAGTTTGTAATAGAAATGTTTATCATTTACGGCTAATTTTTTTTAATTAACCTATTTAAATACAAAATGTTTAAAAGGTTGAGGACTTTTTTTCTGTGAGCTTCATATTTTCTGCCTGTCATCTGATGTTTACTATCTAAAGCTTGTTTATCATTGGAAAGAAGGCTATACATTTCACTGACATCAGAATTTATACAATCGGCTTAGATAATTCCTAAAAAAATACTTCAGTCTTGTATAGTTGCAGCCATATAAATGACTAGGTTCGTCACTGTTATTACACAGTAGCCTGATCATCATTATATTTCATAATTAAAACATTTCCATTCACAGGTATAAAAATAGTTGGATGAAAGAGAAATGCCATTTTTCTATCACGATTGGCTGTGGTTATGGATCACAGGGTTATGGCCGATTTTGGTGATAGTACATTTTTTATTTTGATTATGCTACCTTGATAATTGGTTGTTAATTATTTATTTATGTCATATCTGCACTTTAAAATTTGTTTACAAAGCCTAAAAGGCAAACAGAAATGCAGTTTTTATGTCCTAATGTTCAATGCCAATAAATGGCTCTTCTTAAGTGCATCCACCTTAACTATTATTAAACTTTTTCTACAAAAGTGCTATAAAATGAACAGAAAAAGACAAACTTATTCACTTTTATTTGAGTGACAATTGTTAACTAAAATTTCAGAATTGTTAAAAATAGTTTTTTGGCATTGTGTCTAAATTATAAACCCAAGAATTAGCAGCTATTATTCCGCTTACATAATTAATATAGGAGTTGCAAATGGCAGAACAGTAGTGAGCACAACTCTCCAAAAAGTTTTTACACAATTAAATACCTTTGTTTACACCAATAAACTAAAATAACGCAAAAAAGATTTTTGTGCTTCAGGAATTTCTTTTCCAAAAAAACTTGGTTTTACAGTACATAACCAAGACATTTTATGACACACAACCCTGAAATCTGTCAGTTATCATTTAAAAAAAAAAAAAAAAAAAAAAAAAAACTACATTGTTTAAAAATTCACCTTTTGCAGGAAAGTCGATTAAAACACAGGCAGTCACAGGATTGCATCTTCTACTATACGATTACTTAGTTAGAAACATGAAGTTTATTGTCATATACACCGTAAATATTAAAACCATGTAATGAAATTCTTACTTTGCTTGCTCACCTTCACATACAAAGACAGAAAGACAAAAGAAGTATAAAAATAAATAGCAATTACAATTATAAGATTACAAAATAAGGTGCACAGTTCCTGATGACATACCACAGCACTCAGTACCATTTATGAGGCTATGAGTTGTGGTTTGGATCGACTAACTTTTAGCATTGTTGAGGAGTCTGATTGCTTGTGAGAAAAAAAAAAAAAAAACAAAAACACTGTGTCAGTCTTGTGGTTCGTGTTTTTACACTCCTGTAGCTTCTCTCACGCTGGAGTGCCTTCTTTCCTGCAAGGAGCAGTTACAGTGCCATACAATAATAGAGCAGGTGATAACACTCTCTATTGTATCGCTGTAGAAATTGGTGAGAATTTTGGTTGTCATGCCAAATTTCTTCAACTTCCTCAGAAAGAACAGTCTTTTGTGTGCTTGGTTAATGAGGTGTTGTGTATTGTAAGACCAAGTCAGGTCCTCACCGATGTGGGTTCCAAGGAATTTGAAGATTTTTACTCTCTCCACCTCAGCCTCACCAATGTAAATGGGAGCGTGCTGCATCTTCCTCTTCCTTGGGTCGATAATCATCTCCTTGGTTTTATCTGTATTCAGGGAGAGGTTGTTTTCCGGACACCAGGCCATGAGTCCTGCCACCTCTGTCCTATATTCTGCCTCCACTCCCCCAGTAATCAACCCTATGACTGTAGTGTAATCAGCAAATTTAAATGATGCTGATGTTGTTCTGAGAGGCCATACAGGCATAGGTAAACAGCGTGTAAAGCAGCGGATATGTCCCTTTTCTCCAGGTGTGTGAGGATTGTGTGGATGTCAGCACTGACTGCATCATCAGTGTTCACAGACTTTGCCGGTAAGAATACTGTAGGGGGTACAGGGTTGCTGGAATTGACTTCTGAATGTGTGCCATGACTAGTCCTCAAAGCATTTCATCACAATAGGGGTGAGTGCAATGGGACGATAGTCATTTAGACAGCTCACCTGGGATTTCTTTGGAAGGGGCACAATGGTAGTGCTCTTGAAGCAGGAGGGCACGGATACCTGTGCCAGGGACAGATTGAATATGTCCCCGAGGACCCCAGTCAACTCCGATGAGCAGGCCTTGAGTGTACGTCCAGGATGGAGTCAGGGCCTGCTGCCTTAAGGGGATTGATTCGACTCGATTGTAATCTTCATCACCAAAGACAAATGCAGCAGAGCAGGCACGAATCAAAGCCCACACTTCCCCATTGATCCATGGTTTATTATTAGGGTACAGCCTACAGCATTTTGTGGGAACGATGATGTCAGTACATGAACTGATAAACCCAGTTACAGCAGCAGCATACTCCTCCAAGTCAACTGTGGAGTCTCCCCTCAGAGAGGCAGTTCTAAAAACATCCCAGTTAGTACTCTCAATGCAGTCCTGAAGAGTTTGCTCAATATATTCATTCCATATTCTGATTGTTTTTTTTTACTGGTGGAGCTCTCGAGGAGTTGTCTGTAGGCTATATACAGGAACACTGACAGATGGTCTGACTGACCGAAATGGGGGCGTGGCACTGCTCTGTAGGCATCCTTCACGTTGCTGTAAACTTGTTCAAGAATGTTATACTCTCTTGTTGGAAAAGAAACCTACTGGTGATATCTGGGTAGGACGTTCCTCAGGTTGCAGTGATTGATCCAGTGTACAGTCCGAGAGCCAGGCTTCCGTCAACATAAGAGCACAACAATCCCTTATCTCACGCTGGGTGGTTACTCTGGTTCTCAGCTCATCCACCTTGTTTACAAGCAAGCGGACATTAGCTAGTAACAGGCTAGGCAGTGGAGGTTTTGTAGCCCTTGCCTTTAGCCTGGTGTGTAGCCCGCCCCTCTTTCCTTGCCTCCGCTTCAGGTATACCGAGTGTCCGCTATGCCACTTAATCGAGCACAAGGCTACTATCACTTCCCGGCTGATGTTAGTTAAGTCCAGCCGCGGGAAACAATCCAAATCCAGCAAGCTGGTTTTTGGCGCAATGTGGGCTCTGTGAATGTCCAAAAGTTCCTCACATTTTTATCGCAATACTGTACAAACTAGTTTTAAGTTTAAAAGGCATGATATGACAAACACAAAAACACGCTGAAATCGGGAGAGTAAAGCAAATACGTCAGCCACGGTGGGAGCCATACCTGAAGTCATTTTATTCCTTTGTAAAAGCTATTAAGTCTACCAGTGAGCAGATTCTATTTTCCTATATTAGATTCACGGACCGAAAAACACAATCAAATTATTATTCACTCAAAACACTATTTTATATTGCTTCACATAACTAATCACTTTAAGGCTTTAAGAAAGAAAACAAGCCTTCTCAGCTTACACATAAGCCAAGCAGCCACAAAGAAAGAGATACTCAAAGAAAAGCTTCCAATAAATAAAACTTACCAACAAACAAAAGAGTAAAAATAACAGTTAGCTGATATACACCATGACCAAGGATATTTTTCATCATAGTTCGAGAAATAAGAGGCTTATTTCTGCCATAGGGACGTCTTAGCAGCAGTGACTCAGTAGGGGGTTCAGTAGCAAGTGCAAGAGATGCAAATGTGTCCATGATAAGATTTACCCACAACATCTGAACTGCCTTCAATGGAGAATCCTGTAAAGAATTAATATATATTTAAAAAAGGAAAACAGAAAAGTACGAGAGTTAAGTTTTTTAAATTGACAGTTTAATAAAAAGCTAAATAAAACTACTAAGAATTATTAGTAGCACAATAAGCTTTTATAGCAATGACACCTTGACCAAAATTCATAAAAATTTCCAAGGTTATTTTTTCTTGCTTAATTTTTGAGGTTTAAGACTAGAATTAAAAGCAGGCAAAATGCTCCTTTGTTCAATCTGTAAAGCAATGCTGCAGTCTTAACTAAGGACTTGCCTAGAAAAAAAATCAAAAAACACTGTTCAATGACACTGTACAACCACCAACAACACAGCAATTCAGAAAGTCTATTAAGTTGCCTGTCCAGAAAATTACACAAATATGAATCTCTGTAAAAATATTGGTTTGAGTGGAATGCTCATTATGAAAGGTAGAATTAAGGGGTTATATTTTGCTCTTTCTTACATTATATACCTTACTGTTTACACATTAAAAAATTTTTTAACAATTAATGAAAGTTAGATCCTTCATGGTAGGTGAAAATCAATTACTTACAAAGAATGGAAAGAACGTGGGATAAAAATCAAACCTGTGTAATGCAGGCTCCAGTGAAAGCAACAATTACAGCCACAACGTTGACAGTAAGTTGAAACTGAAGAAACTTTGAAATGCTGTCATAAACATTTCTGCCCCACATTACTGCTTTGACAATGCTGCTAAAGTTGTCATCAGTTAAGATGATATCAGAAGCTTCTTTTGCTACATCTGTGCCAGCAATGCCCTTGCAAAAGACAAAACATCATACCAACAGGATTAAAAATTGTAAAATAAGCACTTATCAGTTCTTAGTCAAAAATACTATACTACACCATTTTGAATAACTTTACACTGAAACCCAGGTGCTTTGATTCTATCACCTGCAATTATAGAACATTAATTTATTAAGTACTGCTAATGTTTTATATAAGTTAATATGTCAAACTGTTTTACTAAATTACTGAAGAGTGTTTTTGTCCATGTAGCTTTACTTGTTTTTCTATCTACATTAAATAAATCTCACTTTGTTTTTCATTGTTTTTCTTCACATTAAAAGTAGAAATCTCAAGACAACCTTTAACTTAACCAAAGACCTGCCTAAAATGAGAAATTAACTTGGAACACTGGTCATGTAGTGTGCTAATAAATTATACAATTTCTGGCTAATATCCCCCTTTTCGTAAACTACATGTTAAATTTGTATTTCATTTATATTATATGCTTGTTATGGCACATCAAGCAAAAAAGAATAAGCTGTTAAATCGAGAATTATGCAATAGCAATCAACAGAGTTTTAGGCCTCTGATGGAAAAGAGCACTTCAGACACTATGAGGCCTGGAACCTCTTTATACTTGTGTGAGAAACACGAAGGCATTTATTTATTATCTCTTGTATAACTGTACAATGGAATAATTTACTAACTGGATTCAGTAGACACTTTTAATGCAATGTATTGCTTTACTGAGAAAATGGATTCATTTATTTATTTTTTTTACACAAAAAAAAGTTACATTCACACTCTCTTTCCAATAACAAAAGACACATCCATTCTGTGGTTTTGCTTTAGACGTAGAACTGAACTAAAAGGAATTGAAATCAACATTTGGGGCATGTAATATAAGGCGTCAGTACACCAGTGAAACAGGGGACTGGCTCCTGGGAAGTGGGTGGAGTCAAAGCTATGCTGCTGACAACGGTGTAATCTTATGGGTCTGAGAATATCTGAAGTCACTGAATCTGTCCGAGGCTTCAGACTGTCTCAACAATGCCAGAAATGCTTGAAACCAATGCCAGTAGACACTATACCTATTACGAGGTTAAATGAAACAGTAAAAGCAGTTTGAAAATTATTCAGTAACTGCAATGTATACAATCTGATGCAACAGAACACACTCATGATGGCTTATGGGTAGTTTAGCAGCAGAGTGCTGCGCTGTGTGCATTTCAGTCTAGTTGAGGCCAAGGTCAAATGAATATGCCAGCTTCACTGCAGGATTGCATCAGTGTTGAACAACATACCATAGTGAGAATTAGTTGGGTAAAGGGGGCAAGAGCTGATGAAATTCACCAAATGGTGTTCACTCAGAATGGATATAAAAACAGCATGACTCAATAAAAAGTTTATGAATAGGTATAAAGGTTTAAAGCTGGAAGAACAAATGTAACTGAAAATGATTGATTCGGTTGAGCATCAACATCGAGCCCATAAGCCCAAATTGACATAGTGAGTTTTGTCATCATCAGTAGACTGACTGATTACATTTCTCACTGTTGCTTACATACATAGTGTATGATAATTTGGGGTACCGTAAAGTTTGTGCAAGATGGGTACCCAAACAGCTTACTATTCTGTCTAAGCCAATATCCTCTGGCCAAAGAAATCTCACTGCAGCACACTGTTTAGCATTGGTGCAGTCCTGCAATGACATGTACATATTCATTTGACCTTGGCTTTAAATAGACTAATGGCAGACTGCGTTACATGTTTAAACTACCCATAACCTATCGCAAACATGTTTTGAGTCAGCTTTTGTCCATTGTAATTACTGCCTTTACTCTGATTTCCCCTTATAAAACAAAACTAAAAAAAATTTGAAATTATATTGAAGACAAAAAAAAGCCTGAAGCTAGTGCTTATGATGTAGCAAGAGTCAAAGTGGTGATAAACTGTCGCAAAATACACCAAAATAAGGAGTTAAAAATCATGAAGCAACAAAATATCTAAAAGCATTATTTATCTACCAGTAACGGCGCACTGCACACTTGACTTGAGCATTCATAGTTGTTTTCATACTCTTTCTCTGTACGTTTAGCATTCAATTGCTTAGAGGTTGATGTGCTTGCTGCTTCCTGAGCAGTTGTTCTTCTCTTCTTTTGACTGAATCTTTTTGCGTTAAAACTGATTCAAGTCAGTTTTTGTGTTGCAATTACGATGTTTTCCTTAATATTTCAAATAAGCTGGCACTTAAGTCTTCAATCTGCCTCAATAATGATTTAAGATATGAAGAGGTAGGGGAAGTGATGGCAAAGGTGGTAGGGATGAGAAAGGCTCCCGTACGCATGCGCCGCATTGTTGCCCTGCTGCCGAGAGTTCATTCTACAATAAAATTAAATTAAATTAAAAAGAGTAATAATTCCAAAACTCTTCGCCTTTAATATAAAATTGTAGTGCAGAATTTCAGTGTAGTATGTGTGCCAAATTTCAGGCTCACAGGTTATTTGATTTTTGACCTTGACTTTCCTGGGTTGACCTTTGACCTTGGAGGTCAATCACCCCGAACGCGTATAGTAGACATCACGTAGTATATGTGTATCAAATTTCAGGTCAATAGGTCAAACGGTTTGCAAGCTGCAGTCGATTTAAAATCCTGGACAGACACATGGACAGCCACAGAAGCATATTATACAAGATGACTTGCAAAAAAGGGCCCACATAAAAAGGGACAGTTCCTCAATCATTTAAACAAACAAAACACATTTTCATTCAATAACAAAGTCAAAATGCAAAAACCACAACCTTAAATGCATAACGTTCAATGTTAAATATGGATTTAACATAAAGGCTAACAATTCAAGTCAATTCAAGCCTGGTGTTTGTCAGGTAAACTTTACAAGCAAAGATCAATATTGCACAAAAATCAAAAATTGATTACCTAAGTAGTAAAGTGGGGAAAAGGAAAAATAAAAAAAGAATACAAGTGGTTGGAGGAAATTTGAGCCTTGTGGATGATCAAGTTACAGTTAAAAAAATACAATAGGAGTGTGAAAAAGAAAAAAAGTAGCTAAACTAATCAAGTTGTGTAGCCTGAATAATCTAAAACTGAATATCAATGGAAAAAAATGGAGGATAGTTTTACACATAATAAAATGAACATACTATCCTTTTCAAGTCAATGGTCAAGTTGTAAAAATGATGCAGAATTTCGCGTTCTTGAATATCAACATTTCCAGTGCAACAAATTTGAGAAGTCAACACATCTATTCCAGTCAAGAAAGTTCAGAAGCGGATAGGCTGTTCTTTCAGACAGTTGGTAGGTTTGGAATGACACAGAAAAAGGCACAGATCTATAATGGGTGTGCTAATCTCATGCAACCAAAATAAGAATTTTATTGTACATGTAACAATAATGACTTAAAAACCCCAAAGACCTTTCCTGACTCATCACTATCTATTAACTTTCTGCTCGTTCCATTTTATACATTACTTAACAGCAAGGTACTGATTGTGTACTAATTTATGCTTAAATCTAAATTAATCAATTCCCTTTCAAATCTGCTTAACTTGGTCTAGGGTTAATGGGACTCTGAGAAAATCCTACAGCAAGACAGGAATGCCAGAAACCAGTCATTAAAATGTCACTGATGAAATTACTGTAGATTTTGCAATCAAGCAACTCAAAATATTCTGTAATAACATACAGTCCCTAAGTGTTAAATATATGTTTTAAATTTACTGTCTTGCAAAGAACCACCCCCTTCCTACCAAAAACTTAAAAACTGACATAAGATGAAAACAAAATGTTAGTATAATTTTGTGATGTGAAGGAAAAAGTATTAATGTAAAAATTTACCATGGCGAAGCCAACATCTGCTTTCTTGAGTGCAGGACCATCATTGGTACCATCTCCTGTTACTGCAACCACTTGTCTTTGCTCTACAACTGTGCTATCAATAATGCCTACAAAATTAAGGTACAGAAAAAACTGATGTGATTAAAATGTTAATGAACTTGATAGTTTTTGAATGGAAAAATATACCATAACAAAACAGTTTTACCTTTTACTAGTGTATGCTTATCTGTGGGTGAGGATCTTGCCAGTACTCTTAGTTTAGGCCAAATTTTATCTATTCTCTCTTGCTCTATCTTGAGAAAAAGAAAAAGAAAAGAAGTTGTACGGCAAACAAAGGAATATGCAAATACGAGGGACGTTCAACGAGTTTCCGCACTTTTATATTTTTGTTAGAAATGGTGAAGGAGGAGTAGTAATTGGACATTAAAAAGTTGGTACGACATTGGGAAAATTGCATCGCAAAAGAAGGTGATGTAGAAAAGTGCTTGCAATTTGTTTTAGAAATTAAATAAAACAAAAACTCTATTCAAACATAGTTGAAAGAAAAAGAAAAAAAAAGTGCCAAAACATTTTGAACGTTCCTCGGATTTCTACTTGAAAATACCTTCTAAAACATACCTCCCCTTTCTCATTACGAATTCTTCTGTTGAACTCTTTTCCCTCTAAGCACAAGAAATCATCTCCCGGATGAAGGATTCCACACTTTGTAGCAATAGCACGAGCAGTATTAATATTGTCTCCTGTAACCATACGAACGGTGATACCCGCACGTTGGCACTTCTTTATGGCATCTGGAACCTGAAAAACAAAGAACCACATTCAGGACAACTTAATGTAATGCCGGAATATCAGATTTCTTTCATAAAGTATTTCTATCCTTTTTACCAAATGAAAGTTCTAGTCAAGAGAAAATTTATGTAGTAAACAGTAATCCCTCCTCGATCGCGGGGGTTGCGTTCCAGAACCCCCAGTGATAGGTGAAAATCCGAGAAGTAGAAACCATATAATTGTATGGTTATCTTTATATATTTTAAGCTCTTAGAAACTCTCCCACACTGTTTATAAATATTCTCCGTACAGTTATACAGTAAACCCTCGTGGTTGATCCGCTCCAGACAGATGAATTTCCAATAAGTAGGATTCTTTATTATAAATCTAATATTTTCGCAGTTAGAGCATTGAAAACCTGTTTACGACCTACTAAATACGTTTTCTAATATTATTAGAGCCCTCTAGACATGAAATAACACCCTTTAGTCAAAAGTTTAAACTGTGCTCCATGACAAAACAGAGATGACAGTTCTTTCTCACAGTTAAAAGAATGCAAACATATCTTCCTCTTCAAGGTACGAGTCAGGAGCGGAGAATGTCAGAGAGAGAGAGAGAGAGAGAGAGAGAGAGAGAGAGAGAGTAAAGTAAACAATCAAAAATCAATATGGCTGTTGCGCTTTTAAGTATGCAAGCACCGCGATAAAGCGGCACAATGAAGGGATCAATGTGAAGGTAGCCTTTCAGCATTTTTTTACAGGCGCGTCCGTATCTTCTAAGCAAACAGCCACTGTGCAAACAGCCCCTCTAATCACACCCCCTCCGTCAGGAGCAGATAATGGGGCCAATCATACGCCTCCCTGATGGTATTGCATGATGGATAAGTATCTGCCTGTATTTCTCAGAGAGAGTGAGAGAGACAGAGAAAAGCAAACAATGAAAAATCAATACGGCTGTTAGAGCATTTAAGTGTGCGAAGCAGCGTGCGGGAAGCATATCGTATATCATTGGGGAGTTTTATTTAATATGTAATACGTGCTCTGATTGGGTAGCTTCTCAGCCATCCGCAAATAGCGTCCCTTGTATGAAATCAACTGGGCAAACAAACTGAGGAAGCATGTAACATAAATTGAAAGACCCATTGTCCGCAGAAATCCGCGAACCAGCGAAAAATCCGTGATATATATTTAGATATGCTTACATTTAAAATCTGCGATGGAGTGAAGCCGTGAAAGTCGAAGCGTGATATAGCGAGGGATCACTGTATACAGATAAGACGTATTTCACCCAATTGCCTAAAATACCTCAACAACTAGCAGTGGAATTCTACATCCCTCCTGCATTGCTAAACTTCTCTCTCTATAATGTAAAGAGTAGTCAGGCTACCCAACACCAGAACTGCTATGTATACACCAGCTCATTTCTTCATCCTTTAACCTTATTTTTTCACCACAGTAGGTAATGGAGATTACTGGTCAATTTACCGTACTAGACCACCATAATCTTGTACAATGGTTGCTGAACTGTCAAAGCCACTGCAAAAAGTTGGTCAGTTTCATTATTGACCTTATCCACACATGTAAATCCACCACCTTAAGGTACAAGAACCTCTGCACTCTGGATAGCTGCTTCCATATTTACTCTGCAAAAATGCTACAATGCTACATATATAGACAACTCTAGCACTGAAAATATAGAAACTGAAATGGCACATGACAGTAGCCCTAAACCTCACAATGTACTTGCAGCACCCTACCCAAAATGCAGTAAGGTGCATAGTCAGAAGCCGTCTAAAAGTTCACAGTACAGGAAAGATGCTGGCACTGTCACTGTCACATGAGCTCACTACCACAAAGGGAAAGGGTAGGGTTTAAAGCAGTGCCAGTTAGGTGATGAATCAAATACTCCCTTTTTTCTTTATTACCTTTGAAAAATTAACTGGTGCCATGAAGACCAAAAAAGTTTGTAAAAGTGGGCATAATACAGGTAAATAAATAGCTGATGAATAATTGGATAATGCAGATGTGATATACACTCTGAATGCACATTTTGTTGTGAGGATCTTGTTATCAATATGCCAAGATTGACAAACAAAGGAACAGTGTTCTCAGCACCTTTTCCTATGTCCCAGAAGTTCTCAAGATAGTGAAGTGATTAAATCATTCTAGCATGTTCTAGTTCTGCACAGGTTTGTCTTCAGTGGACCATAATTGGACAACCCTTACTGTCATCCTGACTACAAGGCCAACAGCTTCTCTACTCAGAATTCTCCTTAGTCTTTACAAGCCAGTGCTGCAAATAATTTTGGGTACTTTTACTTACAATCTTATTCTTTCAGTAATTATGAAGGTCTCAAAATTCATAGGTGAGGGTGGGTATGTCAGCAGACCAGTAATAGCAAGGCTTTACCTAAAGATTAAACTCCTACTTAAAAGTATGCTGCAAGGTCTTTTAAAAACTGCTAACATAGTACAGATTTGTTGTCCAATCTTATGATTAACTCTACTTGTAAGCATGACACCCACTTGACAACTGTTCACCCCTTATCTAGAAGCATTAAGTCATTCTCTTTCAGGAAAAGGACATGTACTCTTTTTTGCAGATATTAATTTCTCATGCAAAATATATCACATTTAGCTTTAAACCATTGCAATGCATGTCAGAAATTACAGTCTGATAATGCTAAGAGAATATTATCCAAAAAAAAAAAAAGGGGGAGATGCAACCTTTTCATTGCCCACACTGTACATGCCCGGTCTTGGCTACACCTTGAATATAAAACAGGAAAACAGAACAAGTGACGTTCTCTGGACAGGTTTAATTTTAATAGCCACTTTGAAAATTAACACTCATTCTGCAAATTCAGGTAGCTAATAGTGTATGAGAATGACTCCAGAAACAAACTCCAAGTTTGTTAGGTATATGCAAGACAAAACTGGCAAACTTCCATAACTACTTAATCATTTTTGCATGGACAAAACTGGTAAACTGTTTTAGGTGTCTGACATAGGCCTTTCCAGGGAAGCAGAGAACCAGTATCATTATGTAACTGACACACATGTATGCTTGATTTCAATTTTTAATTATGGAGACTGCTAACTAAGCCTGCTTGCGGCGCTGATCTCACCTTTTACAAAGAGATGAAGTGGTGCATTAGGCAAAACAGCTGTCCCACTATATCCAGCATTTCCAGTAAGACCTCATCTACACATACGGTTTTGTCACAACTGAGCTTTTTAAGCACTACAATGTCAGTCACAGAAATGGAACCAGCCATAACAAACGCTTCAGGCATTTCCTCAGTTAAGGAGGACATCTCAACTGGTTTAACAAGTTTCTCAAACTTCTCCTTCCTCCTCTCGAAGATAGCAAGATGAGATCAGCATTTCTCTCCCTTGTAGACAACAACATTCTTTACAAAAGCTTTACCATAACCTGTTACATTCCATTTAAAACTCATTCTGCATGGCCCCAAACTCCTGCACATAGATATAGGTCTTGCTTTGGCCACAACTGTAGCTACTGTCTTTCTGATTCATCAGTATTAACAACAGGAACTGCAAGATAAGTGTTCTTTACTGCTGGAAATTAGGGGTGGGTCGCCATAACATACAGTGGTGTGAAAAACTATTTGCCCCTTTCCTGATTTCTTATTCTTTTGCATGTTTGTCACACAAAATGTTTCTGATCAAACACATTTAACCATTAGTCAAATATAACACAAGTAAACACAAAATGCAGTTTTTAAATGATGGTTTTTATTATTTAGGGAGAAAAAATCCAAACCTACATGGCCCTGTGTGAAAAAGTAATTGCCCCCTTGTTATAAAATAACCTAACTGTGGTGTATCACACCTGAGTTAAATTTCCGTAGCCACCCCCAGGCCTGATTACTGCCACACCTGTTTCAATCAAGAAATCACTTAAATAGGAGCTGCCTGACACAGAGAAGTAGACCAAAAGCACCTCAAAAGCTAGACATCATGCCAAGATCCAAAGAAATTCAGGAACAAATGAGAACAGAAGTAATTGAGATCTATCAGTCTGGCAAAGGTTACAAAGCCATTTCTAAAGCTTTGGAACTCCAGCGAACCACAGTGAGAGCCATTATCCACAAATGGCAAAAACATGGAACAGTGGTGAACCTTCCCAGGAGTGGCCGGCCGACCAAAATTACCCCAAGATCGCAGAGACGACTCATCCGAAAGGTCACAAAAGACCCCAGGACAACGTCTAAAGAACTGCAGGCCTCACTTGCCTCAATTAAGGTCAGTGTTCACGACTCCACCATAAGAAAGAGACTGGGCAAAAACGGCCTGCATGGCAGATTTCCAAGACGCAAACCACTGTTAAGCATAAAGAACATTAGGGCTTGTCTCAATTTTGCTAAGAAACAGCTCAATGATTGCCAAGACTTTTGGGAAAATACCTTGTGGACTGATGAGACAAAAGTTGAACTTTTTGGAAGGCAAATGTCCCGTTACATCTGGCGTAAAAGAAACACAGCATTTCAGAAAAAGAACATCATACTAACAGTAAAATGTGGTGGTGGTAGTGTGATGGTCTGGGGTTGTTTTGCTGCTTCAGGACCTGGAAGGCTTGCTGTGATAGATGGAACCATGAATTCTACGGTCTACCAAAAAATCCTGAAGGAGAATGTCCGGCCATCTGTTCGTCAACTCAAGCTGAAGCGATCTTGGGTGCTGCAACAGGACAATGACCCAAAACACACCAGAAAATCCACCTCTGAATGGCTGAAGAAAAACAAAATGAAGACTTTGGAGTGGCCTAGTCAAAGTCCTGACCTGAATCCAATTGAGATGCTATGGCATGACCTTAAAAAGGCGGTTCATGCTAGAAAACCCTCAAATAAAGCTGAATTACAACAATTCTGCAAAGATGAGTGGGCCAAAATTCCTCCAGAGCTGTAAAGACTCATTGCAAGTTATCGCAAACGCTTGATTGCAGTTATTGCTGCTAAGGGTGGCCCAACCAGTTATTAGGTTCAGGGGCAATTACTTTTCACACAGGGCCATGTAGGTTTGGATTTTTTCTCCCTAAATAATAAAAACCATCATTTAAAAACTGCATTTTGTGTTTACTTGTGTTATATTTGACTAATGGTTAAATGTGTTTGATGATCAGAGACATTTTGTGTGACAAACATGCAAAAGAATAAGAAATCAGGAAGGAGGCAAATAGTTTTTCACACCACTGTAGCTATTGATATTTTAAATAGAGTCCATTCAGGCAGCAGGTTTCCCGTTCTCTATCAAGATGAAGGAGAAGCTCTTCAAAAGGCATCAGTTTAAATGCTAATTTTAAAAAGAGTTCATCAGTTGACAGAATAATATAGCCCAAACCTTTTTAGATTCTTGATATCTGTCTAAATCAAAACATAACCTTTATCTATAAAAATGTTTCCAGTTTGCTATAGTTTATAATAATAAAAAAAAATCTTTGTGGATTTTTTTAACACTGTTAACAAAAATTTCCAATATAGAATTAAAAATAATTTTTGTCTTTGTTTTTCATACTTTGAAACAAGACATTCACAGTTTAGAAAGATTCAATTAAAACTAAGAAAGCATTTAAAATAGGTAACCCTACAGATTCGACTTCAATGTTAGTATTACACACCTATTTTGAAACAAAATATTAAAAAGTTGAAGTGCAAGTAAAACATTTTTCTTCATCTTACCTCTGGCCGGACAGGATCTTCAATTCCCACTACACAAATACAGGTCAGACTGTTTAAAATGGCATTCTCATTTTCCCACTCAGGTTCTAATTCTCCAGCAGGAAAATCCCTGTAGGCTATACATATGGTCCTCAGCCCTTCTGAAGCCATAGGTTCAATTACTTTTTTCACCATATCATCTCGATCCCTGGGCCTGAACACCTTGGATTCACCGTCTGAATTAAGAATCTTCACACACCTAAAATGTAAAGATGCTTGGTAAGTTATAAGACCACATGAAGTAAAATGTATCATTTAAAAATTACAGGCAGTAATATTTTAAAGGGTACACATTTTCCATAGGCAATAGGAACCAGACAGATATTACAACAACAATTTCTTTCTATTCAACTATCTGCCACTTTCTCCTACCTCATAATCAGCCACCTTATCATGCAGTTGAGAAGCCTGTAGTCAGAGCATTGTTAGGCTACATCATTTACGTTTAATTATATAATCGTCTCCATTCTTGCCTTTCATCCACACTACTGAGGCATTTTAATCCTCATAAAAACAGACTTTTGAAATTGCTTTTTAGAGCCGTATACTTCTGAAAATGCCAGCTCAGTGTGTTGTAATGTATATATTTCTGAAAAAGCTGGCTCAGTATTGAAATGTATAGAAGTAAAAATGTAGACTCTAATGGCGTTCTGATTTGTTTGTGCTTACTGCATATCCTTTCCCTGACCGGATCCTGCTCATTACATTGTTTCCATTCTCCGATTGGTCACCATTCACAGAAAACCATATTCCAACATAGACATAGGTGATCATCTTCCCATGGCACTTGTTGTACTGCTTATCTGCATGCATGTAAATTGTGTTTTGTACAGTCTGAATGCTACAATGAAGAGCAGTTGACAATTTATCAGTCCATATAATTTTGCGATAAATCCTGTGGTAGGCAGCATTATCACTGCTTTAAGGATTTTCCTGCTGATGCATACATGCCCAGTAGAGGCAAACATCTGTGTAATACACATTTTGAGTCATTTTAGTGTGGACGGAGATACTTTCGTAAAGAATGTAAAAACAAAAGTGTGGACAGAGATTGTTTTCATTTAGAAACGCCGTTTTTAAATAAAAAATGTAATAGTGTGGACGTAGCCTTTAGTCAGTTTATTTTTGTCACGTGTAAAATGGAGTTCCAAGTAAAATAGATTGCAGTAATGAAACTCTGTATACAGAAAAATAAAATAGATGCTGGGCTTTGTTGTGGAGAAGGAGAATATCATGGATAACAAAGATCAAGACAACAAAACAAATCTTATATATAAAAACCAGCAAAAGGAAGACTTAGCTATGGAGTGTTTTCCATTTCACTTTCTGTACGGGCACATACAGAGATACCTATTCCTTCCTTTTTCATGGGATCAATGAATAATTAACATTTAGGCATTCTTACTACAATTTCCATTTTTTTTATTTTCAGTTGCTAATAATCTGTTTTGATTTTTCTCTTGTACACTAAGCATGGTAAACACAAAAATTCTGTGTAGTTCAGAAGTAATTAAAAAGTAAATACACAACAACATGTCAGACTGAGTAAAATTAATGCCTTACTTTTTTAGAATGATCTCAGAGGCACCTTTGCTAAACATTCGATAACTACCATCAGTATTCTTTAGGACAGTACTCATGGACTTCCGGACGGAGTTGAATGTGTATACTTTGTAGAGATTTTCTTCTGGAATTTCATTCCTCACTGCTTGATAATCTTTTTTCAAATCTAATGTAAATGACAGCAAGGCACATTCCGTTTTGTTGCCAACGTGTCGTGGCAGACCACCTTCTTTCTCTGGGGGCTGTAAAGCAAGAGAATCATTCACTTAAACTTTCAGTTGTTATGTTATCATTGTACCATGTTTATGTAAAATTCCTAATATTCAACTCACTAGCCAGACTCAATGATGAGTAACATTAATAAGCAAAATGACTATTAAAATTAGAATTTCACTGAAAAAGGTTACATATTACCATAGGGTCACTGAAAAGTAAGATGCCCAGTAGTGTTATGCATAGCATTCTTCATCATTAGATGCACCAAACAGCTATGCACTGTAAAAAAGCTTGCTTCAATGATTGTTTAGTAGCGTTCATTAAAGAATTTCTCATGCAATGAGAAGGACCAAAGGTGATCTTAGGGCATAGTACAATCTAAATTGTTGCTTACTTTTACCAAAATATGTTTTCTGTTGCAATTAAGTAATCAAATTCTTTCCCATGATCTTGGATTCACATAGAAATTTTAAAATACTTCTCAGAATTCAAGAAATATAATAATAAAAATGCAATGCTTTTCCAATAAGACTTGACAGGTCTTTTTCAGAGAGGATAAAAGTAAACACCACCCACCTGAAAATGCAATGAAATTAAATTCACTTCTGTATCCTATAAATTCCCCTCTAACCAGTGATCTCTGGGATTTGACCACCAGCTTGGAAAGAAGCCAGTTTAATCAATAATCTATTAAACTCTTATTATAAAACACATACACAAGATATACATTAATAAACACATACTCACAAGCCCTATAGGTCCCGATTCAGTCTATCATTTTACCCTGGTGGTAATTTAAAATGCTAATTTAATCTTGTTATACATAAATTAGCCAAGGCCAAAAAGGCAAGCTCTTACTGCCTTAAAGCAGTAGTGTATGAGAATTTGATATCGTATTTAAAAGGAGAAATAAAAACAAAGCAAATAGTGTTTTCCCTCATTTTCAACATTTTGATAGAGCTAAACATGCATTCGGACTAATAATAAAAGTACAAATTGTTTTTCTCCACCTGCCTAGTATCCAAATACAATAAAGATTTTATATTTACTAGATGGAAAACACAAGTCTGTTGGTGTAGCAGCTTAAAGAAACTGCCATGAAAAAACATCTGGAAACAACTACAACCTGAATTTTTTGCTATCCACCTACTAACCTCATTGTGTGGAAAGCTGAAATTCTAGTATTAGATAACACTGGCATAATATATTTTGACCACTTCTGACCAAGGAAAATGTGACCAAAGCTTTGTCCTTAACAAGATTTATAAAAAAAATAATAAAATAAAATATTGATCCCCAAATCATACCCTTTTCTACTAGTGATCTGCATAGTATTTGCTTGGTGTCTCAAAGTATCCTAGTCTTCTTCCCACTTCCCAAAAATTGCATTTTATTGTGGTGACTCTAACCTTACCCTTCATAAAAGTATAGGTATATTTAAGCAAAGATATAACTTTTGGGAGGGTTGGTGTCATTTTACCCAAAATGATTACAACAAAATGGTCTGCTTGGCTAATCGAAACATATTGTAGGCCACAGCATTGTCATCTTTAATTCTGTGACACTTGCCTTTCTTCTGGAACTACTACCCAAAATCCTAGTATTGGAACAAGTCAAAAACCGATCCAAATCAACTGATACCCAAAATATACTATAATTATAACTAAAATTAAAATCATTCTCATCTGGTGTCAATATTTTAGTAACCTGACTTCAAACAAAGACTTCTAAAAATGTATTTACAGTTTAAAATACTGTGGTTGAGTTAGCAATGAAATTTTACCAAAACCCTAAAATCAGGAAATATTGGTTAAAATGATGACCTTCTAAAACATGGTTGATATTTCAGGTGTTCATACAAGATATCAGAAAAGAATCCAGCAAAATTATAATAGTAATTTATAGACTCCCAGAACAATATTCATTGTTTGTGGCACCTAGGTAACAGTAATCACACAGCTTTAGGTGACTGCAATATTTACACAAACATGGAACTAGGCCAGGGGTGGGCAATGTCGGTCCTGGAGAGCCACAGTGGCTGCATGTTTTCATTCCAACCCAATTGCTTAATTAGAAACCAATCCTCGCCAATCTCAGACCTTATTTAATTTTTTGGCTTGTTAGTCTGCAATGTTAAGTTCTTATATTGTAGATTTTTTTCCTTTCCAAGGATATCCTCCAAATGGTTTGAAGCCTAAAACGTATAATCTTCAGTCTGTTACATTTTTCTTTTAAGTGTTTCATTAAATCAAACAGTACATGATGAACACATACAGGTGAACTGCTGGCTGCTTTGTCATTTACATCTTATTGCTAGTAAGGAGCCATTAAAACAGTGAATGCAGCTGTTTAAGATTGAAATAAGCAGTCAAGGGTGGGGAACCTTAACAAGAGAGACCACTAAAATGAAGCATCAAAATGTCACTTGAGCAGTAAGTGCTTCATCAGCAGCAATTGACTTCTCATTAAGAAACTGGGTTGGAACAAAAACCCGCAGCCACTGCGGCTCTCCAGGACTGACATTGCCCACCCCTGAACTAGGCCCTTTTACCAATGTATTGCACATCTGCTCCACTCTGCAGCATGCTTCAAGATGGTTAAAGGTCGAAATCATTACCACAATCATACATTGGATATACAGTAGAACAATGGATTTAATATATTTAGCATTTCCCCCCACCAAGTTTTTTTTGGAGGCTGATACTGAAAACAAGATTATTTTGAACAAGCACTTCTGCACAAGTCTTTAACGCTAAGTTTATATTAAGTGTTTCTGTTCTGACATCTGCATCATTTTCTTGTAACATTCGCTGACATTTTGTAAATCACTTCAAGCTACACTGTTTGTATAAAAATGTGCAATATAAATAAAAATGTTATCATATCTGATTTGTTGACGTCAAATTAGTGACCCATTTCTGATACAGAGTTTCACTTAGATATTTATACACATATAAATAAATATATATATATATATATATATATATATATATATATATATATATATATATATATATATATATATAAATATATATATATATATATAAATATATAAATATATATATAAATATATAAATATATATATAAATATATAAATATATATATATATATATATATATATATATATAAATATAAATATATAAATATATATATAAATATAAATATATATATATATATAAATATAAATATATATATAAATATAAATATAAATATATATAAATATAAATATATATATATATAAATATAAATATATATATATATATAGTCAAACATAACCAAATACATTTAATTACATATCTATAAACAGCTGGATAGAAAGAATGGAATGCAAATTTTGCTCAGATTACAAATCTTCTATTTAAGTTCATTGTCTTTGCCAGTCACTCAACAAGGGAAGGACACTTGTAAGATGGAACCGCCATTCATCAGAGCTACCTCACCTTGCGGAGACTGCCAGGAAAACCAGTGGGCACATTGTCTCCCCCAACAGGGCTTAGATTAAACCAGACAAAGTACATAAAATCGACAATTTTACATTTCAATTTACAATAAAGGAAACTGAATACATATAAGAGTTTAGGCCAGAAGCTCAGTTTCTTTATGAAGAGATTTAAATCACTGCTGCTCGTCTTGATTTGTTTACATTTGTGATCCTTTAATGTTAGCAGTTTTGCATTTGAACGGCTTATGTTGGCGTTTTGATATTGTTAAAAAAAAAATCTACACTTTGCAAACTCTTTCGCAAACTCAAATTCTTAAATTATTCAACAATAATCAAATAATTTTGCTAACACAGGATTAGTTTGTAAACGGTTTGGCAGATTAGTGTGTGCATGCAAAGAAAAAGAAAGAAAGCTTAAAGACAAAACAGGAACAGTTGAAAAGTGTATACTATAATTTTTATGATAATTAAACTTACTTTGAAAATGTCCAATTTCCTTATTAAAAAGTTTTGATGGGCAATAGTGAGTGATGCATGTTCACTACGTTGTGGAAAACACCAACAGTTTATGGCCTATGGGAGCTACTTCATCAACCCAAATGCTACATGATTATTCTAACAGCAAGTTTTATTGCGTTTGGAGATCAAACAGCAACAGTAAAATATATAGAATTTTATAAGCACGTTCAAAATAAATAGAGAAAAGGAGAAAATATTTACAATGCAAAAATACTTACTGAACTCTATGCAGTTAGCTCCCAAAATGGAATAATTTACATATGAAGATAAGCTACGATTTTATCACTCACTGGCATCTAATGCAGTTTAGGATATCCAACCATCTCACTTGTGGCCCTAACCTGGAATAAGCAAATTAGAAGATGGATGGTATTTTATGAACATGGCATATATGGTATTGGGAATGTTGAGTAACTCGGTGCAGAAAGGGTTTTTTCTATTGTTAGTTGCCATTATTGTCACTTATGAATTTGCATTTGAATTAGGTTGCATAGTAGGCTAGTGCCAAATGACAGTTCAGTATAACTGAAACAAAGTGGACAGCAAAGATGTTTAAGACACTGTCATTAGAACTGGAGAGGAAATGGAATATATAAGAGAGAGTCAAAAGTCTAACACAGCCTGGATGGGAGGTTGGGGGAAATTTAGGTATTGATGACTCAAATTAAAAGCTGAAATAGTATATATACTATAAAAAGATTAAAAATGACAAACTGAGATTACTAAACTATACTGTATTACAACATACCTTTCAAGATCAGAGTGACTACTTGCTGTTTAGTATGTGTGAATAGTTTACCTTTAAGTATGAAGTATCTAAAATAAAATACCGGGCAGTGTGTACAGGTTTGAAGATTAACAAAACAGCTTCCATGTACATCCTAATATAGAAGTAGGCAGCTAATAAAGATGAACAAAAGAATATAAAATGTTAACCTTTTGCAATCAGTATGGGCACTACAAAACTTTCCATTTACTGTATCATACCATTATATTATGCCTTCATTTTATTCCACACTGAAAAAAATTCTTGGGAGAACTCTTTTTATAGTGGGAAAAGGAAAAATAAAACCTGCTGGTAATTTTAAAAGTAACGTTAGGTATATTTGACATTCACACTGCAATAAATAAGTAATAAAGCAAGTCAGGGTAACGTCTTTTAAAATTAGTTAAAAGTCAATTTTGCTCATTTCTGGTGTCTATGTAATGTACACATATTGTCATTTTGGTAAATTAAACAAAATTATTAATTAAATACCTAGGCTTTTTACTACAATTAACCTGTCACTGCTGATGTATGGCTGCATTTTAAATTGGTTAACAAAAGCAGCAGTGAAACAAATGCATACCGATTACAATGGTTTTACTAATGGTTAAGAAAAGATGTACCAATCTAAACAAAAAAACCCTTAACATATCAGACAGTTCAATATACACACAAATTTGTCTTTTTCCCCTTTCCAAGATTACATCCCCTTAAAAAATACAGATACCCTTCCTGTCCATCAAAACCCATTTAGAATAGGAATACACACCTGTTTCTAGCACAGTAAAATATGGTCGAGTATCTGCATGCACACCATATGTTTCACACTGACATATGTGGCAATAACCTGCATGCAGGCCCACTCACAAACCTTGCACCTAATATTGAACATACCATAACAAATAATTATTGAATCTAACCTGTAACATGCTTTACAGTGGATTCTTACCCTCTACTACCTCTGGCCCGTACAAAATGAGTGTTTCAGTCTGCAATCCCCAATTTGTAAATCAATTACAGTTATTTTTGAAGATGCAAGATGTGGATTCAGAACATAATCAGCAGCCTGTTTTACACACTTTGCTATGTTGCAGAATTGAGCTTTTTTTTTTCCCTCACATGAAGCAAAAAATTTACACCATCAACGATCACTACAACAATCCACCATTCAGAGTGGCCAGAGAGAATCCTATCATCAGTAAAAGACACAGGAAAGCCAGCATGGAGTTCACAAAAAGGCACCTAAAGGACTCTCAAACTGTGAGAAACAAGATTCTGTGGTCTGAATAAGCAGAGAGCAGCATCATGTCTAGTAGAAACTGATCACTGCTCAAGACCTGTGCAATATAATTTCAAAAGTGAAGCATGGTAGTGGCAGCATCAATCATCAGGGTTGTTTTTTGGAGTTGAGACTAGACAATGTTGAGGGAAAACTGAACAGAACAAAGTATATCCTTAGAAAAACCTGGTACAGAGTGATCTGGATCTCAGCCTGAACTGCAGGTTCACCTTCCAGCAGGTCAATGACCTTAAGAAAAGACAACACAAGAGTGGCTTAGGACAACTCTGGTAGTGCCTGTTGAGGTGCCCTGTAGGAGCTCGAAATTAACCGAATTGATTTCTGGAGAGATATGAAAATAACCATCCAAAGACAGTCTCCATCTAACCGGATAGAGCTTGTGGGGAACTGCAGGGAAAAATAGCATAAAATCCCCAGATAAAAGGCATGTGAAACTTGTTGCATCACACTCTAAACTGTAATTGCTACTAAAGGACCTTCATCCAAAGTACCAAGTAAAGGATCAGAATATTTGTGTCAGTGATTTTTAGTTTATTTAAAAAAATTTGCAAAAAATTTCAAAAATCCTGTTTTTACTTGGTCATTCTGGTATACTGAGTGTTGCTTGATGTTGGGGAAAAAACTTAAATAAATAATTTTAGTACAAAATAGCAAAATATGAAAACTGAAGGTGTCTGTATACTTTCTGAATTCATTGCACGTATTTGTTTGTTTAATACACAAAATAATATGGTTAAAACATTTCACCACAGAATGGGGGGGGATTCTTCAGAAATGTTTGTGTGAGGGCACTTCTCAAAAGTAAAAAATTGGCAAGTATTTGCAATTTACAATGAAACACAAAACAAAATATGAAGGATGACAAGATAGGCTCTGATGGAAGGATGACAGGTTTTCATAAGAAGATTAATACAATTATACAAAAATATTTTTTGTCTGAAGTTTAGATACTGCAAGAAAGTCACTTCTTACTAGGTACATAAACCAAACAGTTCACACTTGTCTTCAAACAGTTTTCAAATACTTCATTTATTATTTTAGAATTATATTCACAATGTCAGATAATATTTTAAAAGTTATTATACTTACCAGAATTTTGGTTGTGTAAGCACAGTTGACTGCAATCCCATTAACTAGAAGGTCCAGTGTCTTATCAGGCATTAAATCAGGTTCAGGGACTTTTCTATAATGTTTATCTGCAACATATACCTGGACTACTGTCATCCTATTCATTGTAAGAGTTCCAGTTTTATCTGAGCAGATGGCAGTTGCATTACCCATTGTTTCACATGCATCTAGATGTCTAACCAAGTTGTTATCTTTCATCATTTTCTAGAAAGAAAGAGAAAAGCAACATTTTTTTTTTTTTTTAAACAGTTCTCTAGCTTTTAGGCTAACAGGATAAATAAATGTTTACATTTATAAAACAATATTTAATCACAGTAAAGGAACACTACTTGCACCTGAGTATATTTAACTAAAAATGTGTATTGGAATAAACCTATTTCAGATAAAATGAGTAAAATAATGTATCCAGTTACAAGAAAGGCAGGTAACCCTGATCTTACAACTCAGCTGAGGTAGCAGTATTTTGCCCCCAAAAATGTGATACTTAAATTTAAACAACAAGTAAGGCTTACCAGCCTGCAGTACAAGTTCAACATTTATTATCTTTTTGAAATACAGCAAGGCAATCTCAGCTTAAGATAGACAAATGGAACTTTATTTGTTTCATGAGGAAATATAGCAAACTGAAACCCAGGAATACCCATACTTTCAATTCATTTTAATTTCATTTGTTTTTCAAAGCAACTTTCAGGATATGTTACAACTAGTTATATTTATTTTCACAGTTAAAGCACAGGTATATTAAGTGAATTTCTTGGGGTCAACAGTGAGACAATGACAGGAACAGAAATAGCATCCATGGGGATTTAAAAGGCTTTTTTTTTTTACCCTAAACAGGTAGAATAATTTTATGGAGCCATAAGCACCATGCCTCATGACCATCAAATTTGTTTTTGTTATTAATCACCTTAACATATTATTGGAAAAACTAAACAACCAACTGATAAGTACTAAATACATAAGCAGAAACTGCTTAACTAAAAAAACAAAAAAGCATAAATTAAAAAAACACCAAATGTTTACTTGGTGTAATTAACATTCTGATTAACACAAAGAATTTAACTGAGAAAAAAGGAGTCAAAAATTCAAAACAGAATAAAAAACTATTTAAAACATACCCACACAATGGGTCACAATGTCAAACTGAGAAACAGATCATTCAATGAAACTGGCATGCACATTTAACCACTAGAATAGTATTTTAATTGGGAACTCAACAGGATTGAAAAAACAGAGCTTTTCACAACCAGTCTTGCCTACCACTAGACCAAAGGTGCAATGCAGATTAAATTTAATAGCTAAAGCTTAGCAACAAGGGTAAAGGCAAATTGACATAGTTGTCTATATTTAGACCCGGAGGGGAGAGAATTTACTAATACCCAACACAATATAATAATTAAAATCTCTCTATTATATGTTAATTAAAAAAAAAAAAAACACTTGGTACGAGACGTGATCTTTTGAAGAGAGACAGATTAGAAGAGAGACACTTTCATGTTCCATGACACGGTCAAGTCACGTCAGAATGACATCCTTTAATAGCAAGTCCCGTGAGACGGTGACCTTGGCAAGTCACGCCCTACTTACAAAAATTTTCAAACAAGATCACGATCATCTAACCACTCAGTTGTTGGCTAGAACTTCAAAAACGACTAAGTGAAGAAGATCTGCAAAGTCTATTGCAACATTACATTATTCATGCATATCTAAAAGTCGAAGCTAATCGTCTCTTCTTTATTAAACCAAATCAAGCAAAACTTAGAACAGAACATATGCAAGGCCTCATTGATCACGTTCAAAATTCAAATATCAATAGTTCAGACAAATTCAAAATAGGTAAAGCAGTAATATTACCATCATCATATCAAGGTAGTCCAAGAGCATTGCAACAGTTATTTCAAGATGCAATGGCAATATCCTGAACTATCGGTCAGCCAGATTTATTTATTACAATGACGTGCAATCCACAATGGCCAAAAATCTGCAGAGTTTTGAGAACAATGCCACTGGCTACATCAGCTCTAAATATTCCCACTTTCATAAGTAGATTGTTTGATCAGAAAGTCTTATTTTTATTGAATAAACTTGAAACAGTGTTCAGTCAAAGAGCATACATTTACATGATCGAATTTCGAAAACTGGGTTTACCATTGGTTACTTTGCAAAATAAATTATTAACTGCTGATGATATAGATCGCGTTGTCTGTGCTGAAATTCCAAACAGAGAAACCTATCCTGAATTATGGTACCAAGTCATTAAACACATGTCTCACTAACCACATTTAAAAGATTCAGCATGTTGTGACTCAAAAGAAAAAAAAAATGTGTTTAAAGAAATTTCTAAAAGCATTCGTTAAAACAACTGATATGACCAAGGCTGGCTTTCCTGATTATTGTGGAAAGAAAGATGGTAAAATTGTGATGCTCGATAATTTAATGATTGTACCATATAACCCATATTTGCTCAAATGATTCGATTGTCATATTAATGTCGAGTATTGTGCATCGGTTATGAATATTAAGTACATCTACAAGTACATTAATAAAGGACACAATAGAGTACGCACAACTTTATCGAAAGAACAGTCTCAGGACAAAGTTCAAGCATATTTAGATGCTGGAAATGGAAAGTCTGTGGCATTTAATGGAATTGCCAATGCACGGTCGAAGTCGGTCATTCTGTTAAATTATTACCGATTCATTTACCAGGTCAGAATATGATTCAACTTAAAGAGGGCAAAGAAGCAGAAAGCTTTAGAGGAAGCAAAAAACAGAAATACAAAATTATTGGCTTGTTTGAACTTAATAAAACAGACGTAAATGCAAAAGCATATACGTATATGCAAATTCCTCAACATTACACATTACAGAAACAAAAAAAGATATTGAACGGTTTCATTTAAAATTGATTGTAAAGCATAATTGTAAAGCATTCAAAGGACCATTATCTGAAAAGTCGAATGAACAAACGGCTCTTTTGATCATCAAAGAAACGTTAGAAGCAGAAGATTGAACGATGCAGCATGGGCTTCCAAAGAAATTAATGAATCAGAGGTAGAGAAAGAGATAACATCAGACGAAAATTTAATAGTGGAAGACTATAAAAAAATTATATCAGAAAAGTTAATTCCAAATATTGTTTTTACTGAAGTTTTAAAGTAAAAGTGAACATGAACAATGCATATGTAACAATTACCATGAAAAAAAATGATCCATTTAAATTGTATTTCAACAAACCCGGGGGTTGGTGAGCGATGCGAGCAGGGGGCGGAGCCCCCTATTAACAATAAAAAAATAATTTTTTTTAGTCACTTGACAATTTACTAATACCCAACACAATTAAAATATAATAAAAAAGGCAAATTCTTTAGTCACTTATGACAAGTTCAATTAACAAGTATTCAGTCAAATGTAACTAAAAGTGATGGTTTAAAAATTGAGTGATAAAAATAAATCTGGCAAAAAATTAAGCAAACATTTTAACCAAACAAAATGTTCTCATATCAATCTAAATTAGAAAGCTACATGATTTTTACATTTTTTACTTACTTTTACAGAGTATGCCAGTGAAATTGTGACAGCAAGAGGCAGACCTTCAGGTACAGCTACTACCAACACAGTAACACCAATAATGAAAAACTTCACAAAATACTGTATGTATACTGGAGTGCATTCTTTAAGCCAGGGCAGCTGCTGAACCCAGAAGGTATCGATGACAAAGTATAGTACAAGGATAATGACAGTAATTGCAGACATCACCAAACCTGAACAAGACAAAAAAATATTTCATATATTTTATCTGAGGGCAGAAAAATTAGCTTTAAAGAAAAAGTCATCAATTTTTAAACAAGCTGATTTCATCTGATATATAGTGTGTTATGAAATCTTTAGTTACTCATCCACATTGACAATTTAGAAGAAATCACAGTAGAAATCTAGTTCACAGTCCTACACAACACTCTGTACACGTATTACACCAAAAGCCTTGCTGCAGCACATCTTAATAACTAACCAACCTAGGATATACTAAAAAGTCATAGATAAATAAAATGTACCTAATACAATAACTCAAGATGGCAAGTTATTTCCATTAAGGCAGTCAAATTATACCAACCTTATGGTTCAAATACATTAAACTGAGTAAATATTTAAACACAGTCAAATATAGGTTAAAGAACCATGTGCTACAACATATACAGTATTTTTGTATTTAACATGCCTTTGTATACTTCGTTATTATTACTACTAGCAATGCATACCATGCAGGACTTGTTACTTATGCACCAACATTCCCCAACAAAAAAGGATTTTCTGTGCGTGGAAAGTGAAATAATCAAAGAGAAAAGTGGGATTGGGACCTTTCATATGGCAATAAGTATACTGTAAGTATATGAAACCCATACAAAATTGTTCAATTACATAATCAAGTTAAACACGTTATTTTAGTCCTCCACAACCTGCAGTCCTCTACTCTGCTGTGTGCCTTTTCTGTTGGTGAAAAAGATGTGAAGTCCATGCTCATTTACTTTTCATATAGGTAGGGGCACCACGAGTATTTTTCATGCTTCACAAAATGAATTACTTAAAGTACTACAGTAGATGTTGCACTGTAATGATCTTTAAGTATTCCATTTTTATTAACAAAACTTCTGCTAATTAGTACAAAAAAAAAAAAAATTAATTAGCAAAAAAGCATTCCGCAGGTCAGAAATACCCCGTTTTAGAAAAGCTGTATTCAAGATTGATTTTCACAAGCATTCCTGAAAAATAATTTTGATTTATAAAACACATGAATTTTGTAGAAAACCATTTAACTTGGCTCTAACCGTTCAGCATTTGTCACGCACTGTAATAATGAATACATATCTAAACATCAGCAATTAAAACAAATTAAAATTTTAAATGACAAAACAGAACAGGCCTAAGCTGCCTCGAAATCTTGCATATTGTAATCTGTTCAGTTAGCCAATAAAAGGTGTCATTTTGCTTGACTTTGTTACTTCAAAAGAAATACTTTTGTCATAATAAACAATGATAATAGGTTTCAGATCATTCATTACAGCTACTGCGTGCATTACTTTGGTATCCCAAAAAAAAAACCAACTGATCTAAGCATCCCAATCACTGATATTACTGGATCAACAGATTATGATACTGTTATTTTTTTTCCTTTATCTCTAAAACACTTAGTACCTGCATAACAAGATGTGGAGAAGCCTTACAGCTGTGCTTAAAGGTTTGTCAACCCTTTAGAATGTTCTATATTTCTGCATAAATATGACCTAAAGCATCATCAGATTTTCACTCAAGTCCTAAAAGTAGATAAAGAGAAACCAGTGAAACAAATGAGACAAAAATATTACACTTGGTCATTTATTTATTAAGGAAAATGATCGAATATTACATATTTGTGAGTGGCAAAAGTATGTGAACCTCTAGGATTAGCAGTTAGTTTGAAGGTGAAATTCGAGTCAGCTCTTTTCAATCAATGGGATGACAATCAGGTGTGAGTGGGCACCCTATGTTATTTAAAGAACAGGGATCTATCAAAGTCTGCTCTTCACAACACGTTTGTGGAAGTGTATCATGGCACGAACAAAGGAGATTTCTGAGGACCTCAGAAAAAGAGTTGTTGATGCTCATCAGGCTGGAAAAGGTTACAAAACCGTCTCTAAAGAGTTTGGACTCCACCAATCCACAGTCAGACAGATTGTGTACAAATGGAGGAAATTCAAGACCATTGTTACCCTCCCCAGGAGTGGTCGACCAACAAAGATCACAACAAGGGCAAGGCGTGTAATAGTCGGCGAGGTCACAAAGGACCCCAGGGTAACTTCTAAGCAACTGAGGGCTTCTCTCACATTGGCTAACCATCAGGAGAACACTGAACAACAATGGTGCGCCTGGCAGGGTTGCAAGGAGAAAGCCACTGCTCTCCAAAAAAATTGCTGCTCGTCTGCAGTTTGCTAAAGATCACGTGGACAAACCAGAAGGCTATTGGAAGAATGTTTAGTGGACAGATGAAACCAAAATAGAACCTTTTGGTTTAAATGAAAAGCATTATGTTTGGAGAAAGGAAAACACTGCATTCCAGCATAAGAACCTTATCCCATCTGTGAAATGTGGTGGTGGTAGTATTATGGTTTGGGCCCGTTTTGCTGCATCTGGGCCAGGATGACTTGCCTTCATTGATGGAACAATGAACACTGAATTATATCAGAAAATTCTAAAGGAAAATGTCAGGACATCTGGCCATGAACTGAATCTCAAGAGAAGGTGAGTCATGCAGCAAGACAATGACCCTAAGCACACAAGTTGTTCTACCAAAGAATGGTTAAAGAAGAATAAAGTTAATGTTTTGGAATGGCCAAGTCAAAGTCTTGACCTTAATCCAATCGAAATGTTGTGGAAGGACCTGAAGCGAGCAGTTAATGTGAGCAAACCCACCAACATCCCAGAGTTGAAGCTGTTCTGTACAGAGGAATGGGCTAAAATTCCTCCAAGCTGGTGTGCAGGAATGGTGAAAAGTTACCGGAAACGTTTAGTTGCAATTACTGCTGCCAAGGGGGGTCACACCAGATACTGAAGGCAAAGGTTCACATACTTTTGCCACTCACAAATATGTAATATTCAATCATTTTCCTTAATAAATAAATGACCAAGTATAATATTTTTTGTCTCATTTGTTTAACTGGTTTCTCTTTATCTACTCATAGGACTTGAGTGAAAATCTGATGATGTTTTAGGTCACATTTATGCAGAAATATGGAAAATTCTAAAGGGTTCAAACACTTTCAAGCACAATTGTATACTCTATATTAAAATTTTAAATTTGGTATTTTTATAATTAAACTATAGACTAAATGTGTTGCCTGTTCAATTTTTACTAACAGAACAACATTCTGTAGGCTTACTGTTCAGTGACCAAAAAAATACTATCCATAATACAAATGGGATTAAAGAAAATAAAATGCTTCTCATAATTACAAGCTATCGCATTGATTTAATTTCAATGTTTATCTATAATGTATTCATCTTAAACAATGCTTAATTTAAAGAAAATATGTATAACAAAACATATATATACTCACGTATTGATTCAATTCATTGATACTCAGTTACACAGATGAAATATAAAAACCTCTATATATAGTTATAACTTAATATTAATTGTACTGCAGCGTTTTTGTAATAAATATATCTATAGATAGACAGAGAAAGATAGAGATAACTTGATTAAAAATTTAGAAGTAAAACAGACAAATTTTGCTTTTAAGGTAACAAGCCTATTGTTTAGAAAGCAGCAAGTACACAAGCGCGCTTTACTGTCCAAATTTAGACAAGCAATAATTGTTTTACTTACAAGAACAAAATAAAAAGGTCTGATTTTATTAAAGCCTTTCTTGCAGTTTGTCTAACAACTCCTCCTCGAATTCCTTTTCCACAGTTTATTCCTCTACTTTCTTTAATGTAAAGGCTAATACTCAAATTTTTCCTATCTAAAAAAGTTTTCCTTACTACTCTCTTTACAGGAAGTTTTACAGCAAAAAAGACATAGCTGAACTACTTTAGTTTTATTTATTTATTTATTTATTTTTTTAAGGCCGATACAGATTTCATGTTACTGAATTAGCCAATTCCAATACTGACTCCCCACACCTTATTCCTTTTAAAGACTATTTACACCAGGTTCACGCATAAACAGATACACAGAAGCCTTGTCCTAAATTAAACTGCTAATTTTGGTATTTTTATAATTATAGACCACAGGTGTTATTTGTTTATTTAGGAGTATTATTCAGTGACCATAAAATTACATCAATTACTTGATGTTGGCAATTAAACACTTCTTAAATGTAAAGTAAATATACATGCACTTACAGATTTTAATAATTTTTTAATCATTAACTGCAATATAGGTTTTAATAATATTTAATCATTAATTGCACTTTAGCTTTTTTGGCTGTAAAAATATACATTTACTAAATTTATATAGGGGCTTTTTGTTTTCTTCAGGTGTACCATCTAGACATTCATAAATTCACACTGTATTTATAAATATGGATTACCATTTTAATTATGTAGTACTTGTTTCTTACGAAAAATGTATATTGGATGAAACAAAAACAAATGGCTACAGTACAGATCTTTAAAAAGCCAGAAATGTATGAAATGTGTTCTTGATGAACAACATCCATAATATGTTTAAAAGAAAGATACATTTTGCTGTTCACAAGTGTACGGTTTATTAAGCAGCATTTTCATATTCTTCTTTACCTTTTGTTTTCCATCCAATTAAAAATGTAGCCAACTGTACTTAACACAAGATTGTAGTTCAACAAAATAAAAGACCAAATTCATTAAAGTAGCTTTTCTTGCAGTTTCTGTAATTGCAATCAGTGGCTGATCATTCCCTAACCAACTAAACTACTATAATGCTTGGTAAAGTAGATGTTGGGGGGGAAAAAATTGTGATCGTCCAATTTACCAAATGAGTCTACCTAAGAGGTTTGATTTAGAAACATTTATGTTAGGTAGACTGTCAAGTAGGGGCTGGGCACACTTTTGGCCTTGGAACTCCTACTGATTTGTTTTTTCCCCCTCTGGCTATTTGGCCTTGCTTTGTTGTGTTGTTACTTATTCTTTAATATTATTGCATAATCTTAACTCTATTCTTGTAACTTTTTTAGTTATCACATAAAGTACTTTGAGCTACATTAGTTCTATGAAAATGTGCTATATAATTAAATGTTGTTGTTCAGTCTTTTGTAGTGAAAAATTGGAAGATCAATCAAAAAATCACTGGCAATATGGAAAACATTTTCCTAATTTGCAGCATTTAATAAAAGAATAGCACATCACCTGCTTTGCCTATTTGAACAGCCAACTTTGTCAGTTTTCCTTGAAGAACAGATTTTTCTTTCTTTGGCAAATTTGCTTTCTTTTTCTCCTTGGCATCATCCCCATCTATACCTTCTTCACTTTTTAGAGGTTGCATTTCCATGGCGGCCCCATCTTGAGCTTTAGCTATAATTCAGAAGGGCATAAGTTACTTTCAAGGATTACCAATCACTTCCAGCTTAAAAAGATAGCTAAACCACAGCTAAATAAATTTACTGCTTAATAGGAATGTAGGCTTTAATTTGACATTTAAAATTGAATGTCTCAAAAAAAAAAAACTTATTCAGATATTGCATATTGAAATATATGTGATATATTCTAAAAGCTTCATACATGTCCCAGTATGAACAATGTGATGCTACCAATCAGACTATTAATGTAAAATTATAAAGTATTAACTTGAATATCATTAGATCATGGTACTTAAGTTAAAGAACTTGAACAGATGAGTAAATACTCACTGTTAATTATTAATTGGTGAGGTACAACTGTACCAGAGTGGAACTATGCAAACCAGATTCATATGAAACTGAAAGAGGTGCTCTGACTTTGAACAGTTGATCTTCCATTTTAGTTATTCAAACTAAAACACAAATGGTCCATTCCTGGAAATGATGTGCAAATGTAAAAGGATAAAATGAATATTGCATAATGCATCTAGTTCAGGGGTAGCCAATGTTGGTCCTGGAGAGCTGCAGTGGCTGCAGGTTTTTCTTCCATCCCAGTTTCTTTATGAGAAGTCAATTACTGCTTATGAAGCACTTATTGCTTAAGTAACAATTTGATGCTTCATTTTAGTGATCTTGTTTGTTAAGGTTCCCCACCCTTAATTGTTTATTTAAAGAGCTGCATTCACTGTTTAATGGCTCCTTATTAGCAATAACATTTAAATGACAAAGCAGACAGCGGTTCTCCATCTAACTTGTTTCCATTTACATCTCTTTGGGTTCATCTTGCACTGTTTGATTTAATAAAACACTTAATCGAAAAATGTGACAGACTGAAAATTAAACATTTTAGGCTTCAAATCATTTGGATGACATCCTTGGAAAGGAAAAAATCTATGACATAAGAACCTTACATTGCAGACTAGCAAGCCATAAAATTAAATAAGGTCTGAAATTGGAAAGTATTGGTTTCTAATTAAGCAACTGGCTTGGAATGAAAACCAGTAGCCACTGTGGCTCTCCAGAACCAACACTGCCCACCCCTGATCTAGATTAACATAATGGGAATTTTACATCATTATATTGAACACTCAGAATTACTTGAAGTTTGCATTTGAATGTGTCAGTACCAATAAGAAATAAAAATACCCTATTGTTACAAGCAATTAAATCAAGCAACTCAATATAGGGAAAATGATCAGGGAAACAAAAAATGGTATAAAGGTTCCTTAGGGATAAATCTTAAAACAGTTTCCACTTATGTGTGGAACATAAACATTAAAAAGGAGAAAATAATGATGGAAACAAAGTAGTAACATTAAAGAGGCATACATTAATTTGAATTTTTCATATTCAACTAAGTTTAAAATTGCAGTTTCTTTAACAAATGACTGCTAAATAATGATACATTTCCCAAATGAGTTAAAATGTTAGTACAGGTAGTCCGCAGGTTAGATATTCGACCTATGAATGGGGCCGCAACTGCGACGCATGCGCCTCAGTAACTGCTGCTCCGTGATCTTTGGCCTGGGGACGCTGCAAGCGGTGGCTGGACAGAAGCTGGAGGGAGGCGATTTCACTGCTCGCACAGTGAGCAGCAAGCTCCCGGTCCATAGTCACAGGGGCCACAGCTATTGCTCGTGCGCAGGACAGAGGCTTGATGGGGCAGTTAACTGCCTGCCAACTACACCACCGCAGCTACTAGTCCTGACTGGACGTAGGCTGGATGGAGCGGAGGGGGAGGTTTCACTGCCCGTCCACCACACACGGCTACCCAGTTCATTCTTGGTGGGCGGCTGGTAATGCTGCAAGCTGTGACCCAGTTGTGACTGAATGGAGGCCACGGAGGGTAAACAGGGCAGCGGGTATATAACATTGTAGGGTGGCTGCCTGTTGAATGAGGGTGGTGGTGGGCAATTCACTACCCGCCTTTGTTCGTTCTCGGTGGGCCGACGCTGCAGGCAGCATACTGTAGTGGAGGGAACTGTGTGGTGGGAGGGTAGTGAAGTGCCCGTCGCCACCCCTATTCATTCTCAATAGCAAGCCTGCTTGTACTGTTACGCACATAGCAGGAAGTTGTCTCTTGTCAGTACATCAGACGTGTTGATGACAGGTGCCTTCCTGCTGTGATAGTGTGTAGAGTGCTGTGCAGAAGAGCTCATCTTAGCCTTTTGTCTTCACCCTTCAAGAATGTCTCTGAAACACAAATCTGATGCAAGTGCTGGTGATACAGTAAAGGAGAGAAAAACCATCACCACTGAAAATAAAGTAGAAATAATAAAAAGGTCAGAGAGAGGTGAAACTCCACCATTCATTGATAGGGCACTTGGTTACAGTCTGTCAACAATATCCATCCATCCTCTTCTGTTTATCCGAGATCGGGTTGCAGGGGCAGAAGCTTGAGCAGAGATACCCAGACTTCCCTCTCCCCGACCGGTTCTTCTAGCTCTTCCGGGGGAATCCAGAGGTGTTCCCAGGACAGCCCAGAGACATAGTCCCCTCCAGCGTGTCCTGGGTCTTCCCCGGGGCCTCCTCCTTGTTAAACGTGCCCGGAACACCTCACCAGGGAGGCAACCAGGAGGCATCCTGATCAGATGCCTGAGCCACCTCATCTGACTCCTCTCGATGTGGAGGAGCAGCGGCTCTACTCTGAGCCCCTCCCGGATGACTGAGCTTCTCACCCTATCTTTAAGGGAAAGCCCAGACACCCTGCGGAGAAAACTCATTTCAGCCACTTGTAGTCGCAATCTCGTTCTTTCGGTCACTACCCATAGCTCATGACCATAGGTGAGGGTAGGAACATAGATCGACTGGTAAATTGAGAGCTTTGCCTTACGGCATAGCTCCTTTTTTACCACGACAGAGTGATGCAGAACCCGCATCACTGCGGATGCCGCACTGATCCGCCTGTCAATCTCACACTCCATTCTTCCCTCACTCGTGAACAAGACCCCGAGATACTTGACCTCCTCCACTCGGGGCAGGATCTCGCTCGTAACCCTGAGAGGGCACTCCACCCTTTTCTGGCTGAGGACGATGGTCTCAGATTTGAAGGTGCTGATTCCCATCCCAGCCGCTTCACATTCAGCTGGGAACTGATCCAAAAAACAGCTGAAGATCACAACCTGATGAAGCAAACAGGACATCATCATCTGAAAAAAGCAGTGACCCAATCCCGAGTCCACCAAACCGGACCCCCTCAACTCCCTGGCTGTGCCTAGAAATTCTGTCCATAAAAGTTATGAACAGAATTGGTGACAAAGGGCAGCCCTGGTGGAGTCCAACTCTTACTGGAAATGGGTTCAACTTATTGCCAGCAATGCGGACCAAGCTCTCACACCGGTTGTACAGGGACCGAAAAGCCGTTATCAGGGGGTCCGGTACCCCATACAATCTGAGTACCACCCACAGGATTCTCTGTGGGACACGGTTGAATGCCTTTTCCATGTCCACAAAACACATGTAGACTGGTTGGGCAAACTCCCATGCACCCTCTAGGACCCTGCTAAGGGTGTAGAGCTGGTCCACTGTTCCGTGACCAGGATGAAAACTACACTGTTCCTCCTGAATCCGAGCTTTGATTATCTGAAGGACCCTCCTCTCCAGGACCCCCGAATAGACTTTTCCAGGGAGGCTGAGGAGTGTGATCCCTCAATAGTTGGAACACACTCTCCAGTTCCCCTTCTTAAAGAGGGGGACCACCACCCCGGTCTGCCAATTCAGAGGCATGATGTCCATGCGATGTTGCAGAGGCGTGTCAACCAAGACAGTCCTACAACATCCAGAGCCTTGAGGAACTCCGGGCGAATCTCATCCACCCCGGGGCCCTGCCACCGAGGAGTTTTTTGACCACCTCGGTGACCTCACTCCCAGAGATGGGGGAGCCCACCTCCGAGTCCCCAGGCTCTG
>NC_053161.1:134638762-134656262 GCF_016835505.1 Polypterus senegalus
TCCGCCGCTGACAGGCACGGGATTGGTTGGTGTGTCTGGTGTGCCCGCCGAGGATTGGATGGAGGTGGGACCTAGGAACGCCAGTCTCGTGCCAAACCGAGACCCGATTGGGCCAGAGGGAGTGGCCCAGAAGAGGCAGGCATCTCATCGAGCTGATGGACAGGTAAGCTCACCGACGTCTGTCTCTCTCTCTCCACCAGCGGCTCGGCGCGTGTCGGAGGAATCCCTTCGGCCCGCCAAGCCGACCTTGGAAGAGTTGCTGCGTGTTCTCGCCGCTCAGTGTGAGCAGCTGACGGGAAAGGCGGTCACGTCGGGAGAGACGCCCAGCGTGAGACGGAGGATCGGTCGCGGCGCTGGAACCGGAGGTAGGCAGAACACAGCCAGGGAGTGGTGATTGTTGCCGTTCCGTAAAGCAAGTGGGGGTTAGCCGAACATGGCGTGACCGTTCACGGGACGACCCGGCTCCAAGTAGGCAACTTCCCAACAGCGGGGCGGCGGTGCAGGCGGGTAGGGAGGCTGGGAGATCAAACACGCAGGAGCTGGTAGGATCGGGGCTGCTGAGTGCCCTGGGTCCTAGCGCCCTGCGCTTCAAGCCCGCAGCTGTCTCCTGTCGCTCTGCCTGGGCCTTGGCGGGGTTGGATTTGAGCTTTGCTGTGCTCAGACCCAGACCGTTGGGCGTCAAGAGAAGAAGGAGGAACCGAAGGGTGAATGCGGTTCCTCCGATAGGAAGAGCAGCGCGCGCTGGGTGCTAGCGTCGGAGAAAGGCTATCCTCTGTGCGGGCAGAGGAAGTCCCCTGGGCGGCTGGGCGAGCTGCCTGTGAGAGCAGTGCCGCGGACAAGGAGCGGACGTGCATGGAACCTGCGGCAGAGGACTTCAGCAGGCAAGTCAGGGCTGTCGGAAGGGGCAGGAGCACTGCGGCTACGGAGACCGGCAGGGCGCTCGGGGTGAGTGTCCTGGCAGTGCTTCTGGCTCTCTTTTTCCTTTTCCACAGGCCCGAAGCCCGGCGGCGCTGAGGGCGGCGTCGTCAGGGACCTGCCCTCCTGAAACAGGCCGCTCAGCGAGAGCTCCACGCCCGGGAGGCCAATAGTGTCCCAGCTGGGGAGACAGGCGAGCGAGAGCAGCGGACCAGAGCGGCGCGTTTGCGTCGGCGGGAGTGCCGAAGAAAGATGTCCCAGGGTACCGTGATGGACCCTGGGGACATAGTAGGACCCTCTCCGGGGACGTGCTGCCCTTTCGGGTTGTGCCGTTCGGACCCACGTGTCCTCGCTAGCGGTGGGGCACTGTGGTCCCCAGCCGGGGCTGGAGCCCGGCTGGGACGCCCAGGACGACGAGAGGAAGGCTTGTGCCTCCTCCAGACCGCGAGGGGGCATCCGTCCTGGTTCTGTTGGGAGCCACGGGTCGAGGGCATGGAAGCCCTACCCTGTAGGGGCCCGTGGTCACCGCCAAGCGCCCGAGGCGGATTATCCCGATGCAGTCGCCCGGCTGGGGCTGGAGCCCGGCGAGCGCATGGAGGGGCGTGAGGAGGGCTTGTGCCTCCTCCACACCCGCGAGGGGGCGTCCGTCCTGGTTCTGTTGGGGACCACAGGTCAAGGGCATGGAAGCCCAGCCCTAGCCAGGGGCCCGTGGTCACCGCCAGGCAGCGCCCCGATGCCGGTGTATCCCGTACGGTCCTCGGCTGTGGCTGGAGCCCGGCCGGGGCGCTGTGGAGGACCAGAGGAAGGCGTATGCCTCCCTCCAGACCGAGTGGGGGGCGTCCGTCCTGGTTAGGCAAGGGGCCTCGGGTACAGGGCATGGAAGCCCAGCCTTGTAGGGACCCGTGGCCACCGCCAGGCAGCGCCCCAGTGCCTAATTATCGAGGCCCGGCACTTCCGCCACACCAGGAAGTGCCGGGGCTTTATGTGGCGCCCGGGAGAGCTGCCAGGAAGTCAGCCGACACTTCCGCCACGCTGGGGCGTGGCTAAGGAGCAGATGCCGGAAACACCAGGGGCTCATCCGGGGGCATTATATAAGGGGCCGCCTCCCTCCAGTGATGGGTGGATGTCGGGAGGAAGCGGACAGAGCTTAAGGAAGGACTGGAGGCGGCCAGGAAGGCACAAGAGACTGTGGGCCTGGACTTTGGTGAAATCAAACACACATACACATACATACATACATACATATATATACATACATATATATATACACATACATACATACATATATATATACATACATATACATACATATATATACATACATATACATACATATACATATACATACATATATATATATACATATACATACATATATATATATACATATACATACATATATATATATACATACATATACATACATATATATATATATACATACATATATATACACATACATATATATACACATACATATATATACATATATACTGCTCAAAAGAATTAAAGGAACACTTTTTAATCAGAGTATAGCATAAAGTCAATGAAACTTATGGGATATTAATCTGGTCAGTTAAGTAGCAGAGGGGTTGTTAATCAGTTTCAGCTGCTGTGGTGTTAATGAAATTAACAACAGATGCACTAGAGGGGCAACAATGAGATGACCCCCAAAACAGGAATGGTTTAACAGGTGGAGGCCACTGACATTTTTCCCTCCTCATCTTTTCTGACTGTTTCTTCACTAGTTTTGCATTTGGCTACAGTCAGTGTCACTACTGGTAGCATGAGGCGATACCTGGACCCTACAGAGGTTGCACAGGTAGTCCAACTTCTCCAGGATGGCACATCAATATGTGTCATTGCCAGAAGGTTTGCTGTGTCTCCCTGCACAGTCTCAAGGGCATGGAGGAGATTCTAGAAGACAAGCAGTTACTCTAGGAGAGCTGGAGAGGGCCATAGAAGGTCCATAACCCATCAGCAGGACCAGTATCTGCTCCTTTGGGCAAGGAGGAACAGGATGAGCACTGCCAGAGCCCTACAAAATGACCTCCAGCAGGCCACTGGTGTGAATGTCTCTGACCAAACAACCAGAAAGACTTCATGAGGGTGACCCAAGGGCCCCATGTCCTCTAATGGGCCCTGAGCTCACTGCCCAGCAGCATGCAGCTCGATTGGCATTCGCCATAGAAAACCAGAATTGGCAGATGCACCACTGGTGCCCTGTGCTTTTTACAGATGAGAGCAGGTTCACCCTGAGCACGTGACAGAAGTGAAAGGGCCTGGAGAAGCGATGGAGAACATTATGCTTCCTGTAACATCATTCAGCATGAGCAGTTTGGTGGTGGGTTAATGATTGTCTGGGGAGGCATATCCATGGAGGTCACACAGACCGCTACAGGCTTGACAAAGGCACCTTGGCTGCCATTAGGTATCAGGATGAAATCCTTGGACCCATTGTCAGACCCTATGCTGGTACAGTGGCTCCTGGTGCACGACAATTCCTGGCCTCATGTGGTGAGTATGCAGGCAGTTCCTGGAGGATGAAGGAATTGATACCATTGACTGGCCACCACACTTTCCTGACCTAAATCCAATAGAACACCTCTGGGACATTATGTTTTGGTCCATCCAATGCCACCAGGTTGCACCTCAGACTGTCCAGGAGCTCAGTGATGCCCTGGTCCAGATCTGGGAGGAGATCCCCCACAACACCATTCATTAGAAGCATGCACCGATGTTGTCAGGCATGTATACAAGAACACAGGGGCCATACAAAGTACTGCGTACAATTCTGAGTTGCTACAATTAAATTTTGGCAAAATGGACTAGCCTGCCACTTAATCTTTTCACTCTGATTTTTGGAGCGTCTTTGAATTCAGGGCTCTGTAGGTTGATCATTTTCATTTCCGTCAAACGATGTGGCATCCTTTCGTTCCTAACACATTGCCCAGTCTATATCAGTATAGATATCCGGGAGGATTTCTTTTTCCCATTGAGATCTGATGTGTTTTCAAAGTGTTCCTTTAATTTTTTTGAGCAGTTATATATATATATATATATATATATATATATATATATATATATATATATATATATATATATATATATATATATACACAGTATATATATATATATATATATATACACATACATACACACACACACACACACACACATACATACATATACACATATATATTATATATTACATTGGTCGGAGGTTCAGACATGGGGTCATCCAAAAAGCCCCTCCGTCCCTGTCCCTCCGGGGTCGGGTGCGCGGTGGATGACCCCATACCTGCTTTTTGGATGACCCCATGCCCGCTTTCATTCTGGATGACCCCAGACCTGCTTTTTGGATGACCCCCACGTGCGCTGACATTCCACATGTCCCCACATCTGGTTTTTGGATGACCCCATGTACGCAAACCTCATACCTACATCGCCCTTCCCTCTGAAAAAGGCGAGCTATGCTCAGAAAGCACTACTCAGTGTGTGTGCAGTGTGGTGTTTTCTATACCAACTCTATCCGAGCAATCTGACCGACTCCCGGATCTGAGGTTCCTTTTTCATATTAGAGTGGACCTGTATACTGTCTATAAACACTCCTTTATACTGTTTGGTGGTTGCCTGTCCATAGACTCCTTTCTCTAAATGATCAAGACATTGGCAACATCCACCTCACATCTGGTAATGTGTCAGTGGTGACATATATACAGTTCACCTGTATAGGAGTACCTATATCAGATGCCCTCCCCGCCACCCTCCGGGAGCATGCAGATTCCTGAGTGGCCGGGTTTTCCACCCCGCCAGGCCAACGGGAGAGGAAGGCAACTTGAGTGACTGTGTAGTCCCTGCTTTTTGAATGACCCCCTGTCTAAACCTCAGAAACTTTTCTAAGTCCCTGCTTGGCTTGGCTGGGGACGCACTGGCTGGGACAGTCCGTCCCGGAGGAGCGGGGGGCCGTGCCTGGCACCCCCCCCCACGGGGAGGGGGGCAAGACCGGGCAGGTCGATCCCTCGGCCCCGGGAAGCGGCGAGCTCTAACAGTTGCTAGTTGGCATTGTTTATAGTCGGAACTACGACGGTATCAGATAGTCTTCGAACCTCCGACTTTCGTTCTTGATTAATGAAAACATTCTTGACAAATGCTTTCACTCTCGCTCGTCTTGCGCCGGTCCAAGAATTTCACCTCTAGCAGCGCAATATGAATGCCCCTGGCAGTCCCTCTTAATCATGGCCCCGGTTCAGGAAACCCACAGAATAGAACCGGAGTCCTATTCCATTATTCCTAGCTGCGGTATTCGGGCGGGGGGGCCTGCTTGGAACACTAATTTTTTCCAAAGTAAATGCTTCGGACCCCGTGGGACAGTCAGTCAAGAGCATCGAGGGGGCGCCGAGAGGCAGGGGCTGGGACAGGCAGTAGCTCGCCTCATGGCAGACTGCCAGCTCGATCCCAAGATCCAACTACAAGCTTTATAACTGCAGCAACTTTAATATACGCTATTGGAGCTGGAATTACCACAGCTGCTGGCACCAGACTTGCCCTCCAATGGATCCTCGTGCAAGGATTTAAAGTACGCTCATTCCAATTACAGGGCATCGAAAGAGTCCTGCATTGTTATTTTTTTTCACTACCTCCATGAGCCGGGAGTGAGTAATTTGTGCGCCTGCTGCCTTCCTTGGATGTGGTAGCTGTTTCTCAGGCTCCCTCTTTGGGAAAAAAACCAAAAAAACTCCAGACAGCTGGAGAAAAAATAAAATCTTTAGGGATTCAAGACCATTAGACTGCCCAGTCCCCTCTGGGCATTCTACCTAACATAAATGAAACAGTCCTCTTTGGATTTAGGGTTCTCACAGAAGGACTTGATGATGATGGTCACGTAGACTTCTGACTTTTAATCCAACCATCACTATTGGAGCAACATGATGCTTTGAGTAGGTGGTGGTGGCGAAGGCCACATCAATCACCTGAAAGTGATATTTGAAATTAGAAAAGAAAAAAAAGCAATGAAAAAAAAAAACAAAAAAGGAAAAAAATTGGATCACAGGGCCAAAGATTGGGTAAATGGACTGATGCAGAGTTACCTACTGATCTCGCCCAAGGAGACAGAATTGGATAGGGTAAATAAATAAATGATGATAGAAATAATGATCAGAATTGGAGAATGCAGGCAATGGACAGGCACCACAACACAGTAGGCTGAGTGTGTAGATACAGATACTCTAATACAGGTGAACTGTATATATGTCACCTCTGACACATTACCAGATGTGAGGTGGATGTTGCCAATGTCTTGATCATTTAGAGAAAGGAGTCTATGGACAGGCAACCACCAAACAGTATAAAGGAGTGTTTATAGACAGTATACAGGTACACTCTAAATATGAAAAAGGAACCATACATACACACACATACAGATATATATACACACACATACACATATATACATATGGTTTTTAAATTAATCAATTTACATTTAACTGGGGGCATCAACTTTTCATTAATGCATTTTAAATTACATTTCTTGAAACACTGCTCTAATTAAAATATTTTACTACAAGGAATGTAAATACCTTTCTTATCTTTTTTTTTCTCCTTCTCTTCCTTTTCTTTTTCTTTTTCTTCATCATCCCCACTTCCAAGTAATGTAAATATAATCCCAGTCTGTGAATTCACTCCAACTGCAGTAACCACCATTTTTCCCGACCCTTCCATGACATGAGTACCTAAAACAATGAAAACACACAAAAATGTACTTTTACGTATGTTTATTGTATATCAATCTATGCAGTAGATTGTAACAAGGTATTTGGCTCAATCTGCTACTAGCGGGTTTGAATTTGTTGTTCCATTCACTGTTAATCAGTGACCTCATAAAGGAATGACTTCCCGCTCAGAAGTCCAACATTACATTTTTTAAACAGACAAAAGTACACTTCATAATCTGACAGTAATTGTGCACAATTTACAAGATTCAATACAGCACATTCTGCAAATGTTCAGGGTTTGCCAATAATCTTGTTCATCAAGTTTTCACTCGCCGCCAAAGCCCCTCCTCAGAGCCCTATGTAGAAAATAGGGAGCAAAGGCACACACCCAGAGAAGACCAGTGTACAGTTCCTCCTCTTCCAAGCCCACTGCTAAACCTCCGATTAGCAAACATCCAGTGGTTCTCAAACTTTCTTACATGGTGCTCCTACGAGTAAGGAAAACAGACTGCAGCACTCCTTTAGGTGTTTTGTTGAAAATGGTTTTCTAGACTTAAGAAGAAGCTCAAACTCTACCCTTTGGGAATAGGATATTATTTTAGAGGAAAATAAATCAAAAATAAATAAAAAAAAAAAATCACTATTTTTGAAACAACTTTACATATGGAACATTTTATTTCTTCTTTTGGCAGTGAAGCAATGTCTCATTCTCTTCAAAGTTTGATATGGAGCAGGCTTGTCCTTTGAGCAAGTAGCTTATTTTCCAGGCAAAAAGTAGTGAAAATATTGTCAGTGATTTTTTCACATTGCCTATGAAAGGCTCAAGAGTCACATCCCCAGTCACACTGTCTTTCCTTGACAATACAGTGTGATCTGCAAAAAGAAATAGTGTGTGTATAGTTTATTATTTTTATTATATACACACACACACACAAAGAATGCCCTCACACCACATGTGAAATGGCAACACTTTTATACAGAGGCACATTTTCATAATGTTTGGGATACAGCAATGGTAGGTCTATTAAAGCACTCATATTTAGTACTTGCTTGCATATCCCGTGCATGCAATGAGTGAATGAAGTCAACAATTCATAGACATAACCAGGTGCTGAGTATCTTCTCTGCTGATGCTCTGCCAAGGTACTAATGCAGCCATCTTCAACTCCTGCTTGTTTTGGGGACTTGTCCCTTTAAGATCTCAATACAGCATATGGAAAACATACACAATTGGAATTAAATCAGGAAAAAGGATTGACTATTAAAGAATTTTCCATTTTGTGGCTTTGAAAAACTCCTCTGTTGCCTTAGCAGCATGTCTGGGATCATTATCTTGTACAATGAATCCTCGTCTAGTGGGTTTGGAGGCATTTACTAGAACTCAAGCAGATGTTTCTTTACGCCTCTGAATTCAACAAGCAACTGCCGTCAGCAGCTACATCATCGAAGCCCAATTCATAACACCCCCACCACCACACTTAACCGATGAAGTGGTATACTTTGGACGTTGGGGAATTCCTTTTCATCTCCACATTTTGCTCTAGCCAAGTTCATCATTGTGTCATATGTCCACAAGACCTTCTAAAAGAAGTCTGCTTTAAGTACTTTTTCACTAATTGTAATGTGGCAGTTCTGCTTTTGTGGCTAACTAATGGTTTGCATCTTGGAGTGTGGCCTCTGTATTTCTGTCCATTAAGTCTTCTGTGGATAAGCAGTCCTACACATACTCCCCTAACTCCTGAAGACTGTTTCTGGTCTGTTAGAAAAAGCCCCAGAAGCCTATCCTTTTCATGGTGAAGACTCTTCGGTCATCAGTAGTGAAGGTCTGCCTTGGCCTGCCAGTTCCTTTCTGATTACTGAGCTCACCAGTTCATTCTTTCTTCTTAATGATATTCCAAACAGTAGATTTAGGTAATCCCAAGGTTTTACTGATCTCTCGAATAGCTTTATTCTTGGTTTTCTGCCTGATAATGGCTTCTTTGGCTTTCACTGGCACAGTTCATATCCTCATGTTGATCAATGGCAGCTACAGGCTCAAGGTTAAGAATGCAAAACCTATGTATCTTATGCCTGCACTAATAAAGCAATGAAACACATCTGAGTAATCACAAACACATGTGACGCCGAAACATTATGGTACAGTACCTTGAAATTGGCGACCATGTATAAATTTTTTTTTATAGTGTGACCAAAATGTATGCAAATGCACTTAAAGTCTGCAATGTGCACTTTAAATATATCTGAATTGTTCAAATTATAATTTCAAACTGGAGGAAAGGGACACATCAAGGAAAAATGTGTTTGTGTCCCAAACATTATGGAGGGCACTGTATAGATCTGTTACTCTGATAAGCAGTAATCCAAAATTCTAGACCTGGCAGGTTTGACTTTTGTTGGATAAGAAAAGCGTGAACATTACATAATTAAGTGATTATCCACAGGTATGTCTGAACAGAACTGCATCACACCTTTTAAGTACGGACAAATTCTGCCAAATGTCTGCCACAGTAGCAAAGCTGTCGGTATACAAAGTGCACAGATACTATCATATTTATGTGGGGAAAGACAAACATGCAAGATGGCACAATTTGTACATACCGATCCTTCAGTGAATGTAGGTTACTTGTTTTCACAGACATGACAGATGAGACAATGTATGCAAATACAATAGTCTTGTTTTCTTTGCATGAGTACTTATCTGCCATTAAATCATTCTGTATCTCACTGAATACATGCGATTGTGTGTATGTAGTCCAATACATGTGCCAGCTTTTTAATACAGCATTACTCTAGTCATTTCCACCCTAAAAAGGTGCCCCATTTATTGCCATGTTGCATCAGAAAAGCCAACCTTTCATTCTTGCACTTGCTTTTATTATTGGGTCTGCTGTGACTGTGAAAACTTTGAATGAGCCCCCATTCACCAATGAGACCTTCACTTGTGGCTTAACTGCTCCATCCACTATTGGCCACTCTGGATGTTCTCCATTCCCCGCATCACATTCATGCTGGCAGAGTACTTAATATTGTACTGTTTGAGAAAAATATTTTGATACCATTTCATGCAAATGTATAGCTGTTTTAAACCTACCTGAAATATCTAGAGCCAACAGATTTGATTTTTTCTACATCAGTACAACAACATGAAGGTTAAGTGTGACATTTTTTCATTGATTATTTACTTGGTTGTCTGCTGAAGACAGGAAGCAATTCACATCTGGGATTTGGTGAACAATGTCATTATCAGCAGTAGGAGAGGATTTGTCAACATAAAAAGAATATGCAAATGCAGTCAAGGAAGCTGTAAGTGAATGACAGTGATTCCCAACTGCATACCAACTTTTGATGGTGTTGCTTGTAGTGGTAATAGAGTGAAAACTGTTTGTATAAAAAGCACTTTCAATGGTGTTGCTTGTAGTTGTAATAGGGTGGCAAATCTTTAGTATAAAAAGCAAAGAAAATTTTCAATAAAGTTTGCAGAAAAGAATTTCAGAGTTGCAACAACAATGGCGTTTTAACTACAGCAATTTAGGAAAACTCAAGGAGACAGGAGTTAGACGAACATTGATGAAATAAAGATTTAAAAGCTCATGTTCAACTGGTAATGGCCATGGCGGTCCTAGCGCTAAATTATTCCCTCTCTCCCTGCTTCTTGAAATGCAATTTCAAGGACAGTGTGTATGTAATATAACCTAATACAGTGGTGTGAAAAACTATTTGCCCCCTTCCTGATTTCTTATTCTTTTGCATGTTTGTCACACAAAATGTTTCTGATCATCAAACACATTTAACCATTAGTCAAATATAACACAAGTAAACACAAAATGCAGCTTTTAAATGATGGTTTTATTATTTAGGGAGAAAAAAATCCAAACCTACATGGCCCTGTGTGAAAAAGTAATTGCCCCCTTGTTAAAAATAACCCTAACTGTGGTGTGTCACACCTGAGTTCAATTTCCGTAGCCACCCCCAGGCCTGATTACTGCCACACCTGTTTCAATCAAGAAATCACTTAAATAGGAGCTGCCTGACACGAAGTAGACCAAAAGCACCTCAAAAGCTAGACATCATGCCAAGATCCAAAGAAATTCAGGAACAAATGAGAACAGAAGTAATTGAGATCTATCAGTCTGGTAAAGGTTATAAAGCCATTTCTAAAGCTTTGGGACTCCAGTGAACCACAGTAAGAGCCATTATCCACAAATGGCAAAAACATGGAACAGTGGTGAACCTCCCCAGGAGTGGCCGGCCGACCAAAATTACCCCAAGGCGCAGAGGCGACTCATCCGAGAGGTCACAAAAGACCCCAGGACAACGTCTAAAGAACTGCAGGCCTCACTTGCCTCAATTAAGGTCAGTGTTCACGACTCCACCATAAGAAAGACTGGGCAAAAACGGCCTGTATGGCAGATTTCCAAGACGCAAACCACTGTTAAGCAAAAAGAACATTAGGGCTCGTCTCAATTTTGCTAAGAAACATCTCAATGATTGCCAAGACTTTTGGGAAAATACCTTGTGGACTGATGAGACAAAAGTTGAACTTTTTGGAAGGCAAATGTCCGTTACATCTGGCGTAAAAGGAACACAGCATTTCAGAAAACGAACATCATACCAACAGTAAAATATGGTGGTGGTAGTGTGATGGTCTGGGGTTGTTTTGCTGCTTCAGGACCTGGAAGGCTTGCTGTGATAGATGGAACCATGAATTCTACTGTCTACCAAAAAATCCTGAAGGAGAATGTCCGGCCATCTGTTCGTCAACTCAAGCTGAAGTGATCTTGGGTGCTGCAACAGGACAATGACCCAAAACACACCAGCAAATCCACCTCTGAATGGCTGAAGAAAAACAAAATAAAGACTTGAGTGGCCTAGTCAAAGTCCTGATTTGAATCCAATTGAGATGCTATGGCATGACCTTAAAAAGGTGGTTCATGCTAGAAAACCCTCAAATAAAGCTGAATTACAACAATTCTGCAAAGATGAGTGGGCCAAAATTCCTCCAGTGCTGTAAAAGACTCATTGCAAGTTATTGCAAATGCTTGATTGCAGTTATTGCTGCGAAGGGTGGCCCAACTAGTTATTAGGTTCAGGGGGCAATTACTTTTTCACACAGGGCCATGTAGGTTTGGATTTTTTCTCCCTAAATAATAAAAATCATCATTTAAAAACTGCATTTTGTGTTTACTTGTATTATATTTGACTAATGGTTAAATGTGTTTGATGATCAGAAACATTTTGTGTGACAAACATGCAAAAGAATAAGAAATCAGTAAGGGGGCAAATAGTTTTTCACACCACTGTATATTAACTCTTTCAGGGTAGATGTCGACTTTTGTCGAAATTCTTTGGTACAGGATGGTAATCAGCTGTAAACTGCGACAAAACTCTGTTACGTTAGTTCTACTCTTTGCCAGAAGAAAAAAAGTTAGCTTAATTGATTTGACCATGATTCCCTGCACGTGCAGGAGTAGCAAAGAGCAAGAAATCTCAAATGGCAGACACCTGGCGAAAGACCAAAGCAAAAAGAATGCACAAAGCAAAATACTCCATGAACAACATTTTAATTATTAGCACTGAATCTGACTCGTTAGACTCAGATTTTGATGCAAGTGATCTGGAGATGGAAATCGAAAACAAAAGTGAGGTACCATCATCAACTGATCTGTCCCCAGCTGATCGCAGTGCTGAACAAGTTTGCGTAGCTGATGAGCCTACAGCAATGTTTGCCTGGGAGGACTACCACTTATTACGACAAGAGGTACAAACCAGATTGCATCACACTGTGACTACAACCACCATCCACCTGCCACGTGATAACAAGGCAGACTGTGCTCCGCACATTCCTGCTGGTAAGCAAGCTGCCCACACACAGCCGCTGCTGCCGGAGGCGCCAAACAGGTGCTGATAACAGCTGCAGCAGGCAGCAACAAAGTTATGTTGATTTGTGTGTGAACCCATTGTTTTCTGTGCTTTTCAGAAAACTGATTTTTGGGAAAAATATTCAGCCCTCAAAGAGTTAATATTCACTAAATATAAATAGCCTGCAAGCTAGGATACCAAACATTTAGAATGCATATAATACCTGACTTCAAGTGGAGAAGTGCTTGTGCAGCCTAGTGATCATCAGAGCTATGTTCCCCTGGTAAGGCTTCCCAAGGCATAACCAGGTCTGAGGTGAAGATCCAGACTAACTCGATCCTGAGAACCCACATGGATTTAAATCAAGGATTGGCATTTCCCTTGCCCGGGAAAGGGTACCCACCCTGGAGCCAGGTCCAGGGGAGGGGCTCACTGGCAAGCACCTGGTGGCTGGACCTTTGACCATGGGGCACAGCTGGGCTCAGCCCGAAGGAGCAACGTGGTTCCGCTCTCTTGTGGGCCCACCACCTTCGAGAGGGGCCATAGGGGTCGGGTGCAATGTGATATGGGTGGTGGCTGAATGCAGGAACTCTGGCGTTCTAACCCTCGGTTGCCAAAACTGGCTCTTGGGACATGGAATGTTACATCTCTGGTGGGGAAGAAGCCTGAACTGGTACTGGCTAGATATAGTCGGGCTCACTTATACGCACGGTCTGGGCTCTGGAACCATTCCTCTTGAGAGAGGCTGCACTTTGTTCCACTCTGGAGTTGCTGTGGGTGAAAGGTGTCGGGCAGGGGTGGGCTTGCTTATTGCCCTCCGGCTCAAGGCCTGCACATTGGGGTTCTCCCCGTTCGACGAGAGGGTTGCTTCCCTGCGCCTTCAAGTTGGGGTAGGATTCTGACTGTTTGCGCTTATGCGTTGAATGGCAGTTCAGAGTACCCAGCCTTCTTGGAGATCCTGGAAGAACGCTGCAAGGCGCATCTCCTGGGGACTCTATCGTCCTGCTGTGAGACTTAAATGGTCATGTCGCCAAAGACACTGAAACCTGGAGAGGTGTAATTGGGAGGAACGGCCTCCCCGATCTAAACTCGAGTGGTGTTCAGTTGTTGGACTTCTGTGCTGACCATGGATTGTCCATAACGAACACCATGTTTGAGCAAAAGTCCATAAGTGCACTTGGTGCCAGGATGCCCAAGGTCACAGCTCGATGATCGACTTTGTAATCGTGTCATTGGATCTGTGACTTTATGTCTTGGACACTTGGGTGAAGAGAGGGGCTGAGCTGTCAACTGATCACCACCTGGTGGTAAGTTGAATCAGAGGCCGGGAGAGGCTGCTGGACAGACCAAAAATGTATAATGAGGGTCTTCTGGGAACGTCTGGCAGAGGAGCTGGTCAGAAAGACCTTTAACTGCCACCTCCAGCAGAACTTCAACCTCATTCTGCGGGAGGCGAAGGACATCGAGTCTGAATGGGCCATGCTCCGAGCCTCCATTGTCGAAGCAGCATAACAGAGCTGTGGCCGCCAAGTTGTCTGTGCCTCTCGTGGCGGCAATCCACATACCCGGAGGTGGAGACCTAAGGTTCGAGAGGCCGTCAAGTTGAAGAAAGAGTCCTATCGGGTCTGGTTGAACAGTGGGACTCCAGAGGCAGCTGAGGGGTACTGGCGGGCCACTGTGTGGCGGCACTGGCTGTTGCAGAGGCAAAAACTTGGGCAAGGGAGGAGTTTGGGGAAGCCATGAAAAACAACTTACAGTCAGCACTGAGAAGGTTCTGGCAAAATGTCAAGAGCCCCAGGAGGGGAAAGCGATGCTCCACCAACACTGTGTACAGTGGAGATGGGGCCCTGCTAACTTCAACTGCAGACGTTATTGACTGGTGGAAGGAATACTCCGAGGATCTTCTCAATCCCACCAGCATGTCTTCCTTGGAGTAAGCAGAGCTAGAGGTCTCTGGGGAGGGGGCCCGTCCATATCAGGGGCCGAGGTCACCCAGGTAGTTCAAGCTCCAAGGTGGCAGGGCCCCTGGGGTTTACGAGGTTCACCCTAAGTTCCTCAAGGCTCTGGATGTTGTGGGGTTGTCCTGGTTGACACGTTGCTGCAACATTGCATGGATATCGGAGACAGTGCCTCTGGATTGGCAAAACAGGGTGGTGGTCCCCCTTTTTAAGAAGGGTGACCGGAGGATGTGCTCCAACTATAGGGGGATCACACTCCCCAGTAAGGTCTATTCAGGGGTGCTGGAGAAGAGTTCGGTTGATGGTCGAATCTCGGATTCAAGAGGAACAATGCAGATTCCGTTCAGGCCGTGGAACACTGGACCAGCTCTACACCCTAGCCAGGATCCTGGAGGGGGCATGGGAGTTTGCCCAACCAGTCCACATGTGTTTTGTGGATTTGGAAAAGGCATTCGACCATGTCCCTCGAAGCATCCTGTGGGGTGTGCTCCAAGTGTACGGGATACAAGGCTCGTTGTTATGAGCCATTCAGTCCCTGTATAGGTGGAGCAAGAGTTTGGTCCGCATTGCCGGTAATAAGTCAAACTCATTTCCTGTTGAGGTTGGACTCTGCCAGGGCTGCCCTATGTCATCGATTCTGTTCATAAGTTCTATGGACAGAATTTCTAGGCACAGCCAAGGAGTGGAGGGGGTCTGGTTCGGTGACCTCAGAATCTCATCTCTGCAATTTGTGGATGACGTGATTCTGTTGGCTTCATCGGACAGTGACCTCCAGCTCTCACTGGAGCGGTTTGCAGCCGAGTGTGAAGTAGCGGGGATGAGAGGCAGCACCTCTAAATCCAAGGCCATGGTTCTCTGCCAGAAAAGGGTGGAATGCTCTCTCTGGTTTGGGAACAAATTACTGCCCCAAGTGGATGAGTTCAAGTATCTTGGGGTCTTGTTCACGAGTGAGGGAAGAATGGGGCGGGAGGTTGACAGACGAATCGGTGTGACATCCGCAGTAATTCAGGCTCTGCAACAGTCAGTCGTGGTGAAGAGAGAACAGAGCCAAAAGGCGAGGCTGTTGATTTACCAGTCGATCTACGTTCCTACCCTCACCTATGGCCACGAGCTTTGGGTAGTGACCAAAAGAGCAAGATCGCGGATAAAAGAGGCCAAAATGAATTTTCTCTGCAGGGTGGCTGGACTTTTCCCTTACCTTAGAGTGAGGAATTCAGTTATCCGGGAGAGACCCAGAGTAAAGTTGCTGCTCCTCCGCATTGAGAGGAGTCAGTTGAGGTGGTTCGGGCAACTCGTCATGATGCCCCCTGGATGCCTCCCTGGGGGGGATGTTCTGGGTATGGCCCACTGGAAGAAAGCCACGGGGCAGACCTAGGACACGCTGGAGGGATTATATCTCCCGGCTGGCCTGGGAATACCTCGGGGGTCCCCCCAGAGGAGCTGGAGGAGGTGGCCGAGGACAGGGAGGTCTGAGCTTCCCTGCTTAGGCTTCTGCCCCCGTGACCCAACCTCGAATAAGCGGTGGACAATGAATGGATGGATGGAATGATGTTTCTCAACAACTTATGTTTATCTTCTTGAATACCTATTAAAAGCTAATATAACTAATGTCAGTGAGTATAAAGTGCATTCACAAAAGTATTCAGGCTACTACACTTTTTTACATCTTATATTGCGGCCTTATGCTAAAATCATTTAAATTAATGTTTGCCCCACATCAAGCAATATTCAAAACTCCAAGATGGCAAAGTGATAATAGAATATTTATTTTTTTGCAGACACAAGCATTGCTCAGATACATTCAAACTTTGATAAAGCTATTGCTGTTTGCTATAAAATTTGCACCTGCCCAACATCCATCTACTTGCATGCATTTATTTCTGAAAGATGTGGCCAGTGTATTTCTTCTCTAGCTGTGTACTACTTGCTTTTGCTATGATTACATATCAAAATTTGTTTTCAGTCTCTTCAATTCATAAATTCCATGCATTATCATCATCAACCTCCTATTCATGTTCATACTTGTATTGGCAGAATGTTATGCAAGGTGGTCATTTTGCTGCACACCTTTGCTCTTGTTAATGCAAACAGGTATGTATCATGCTCTGGAGAAGACATGGTGGCATCACAATACTCTTGGCCTTGTTCCATGGACACTATGGCACTAGAAGGCTACTGTTTGTTAGGAATTGCTTTATCATCCGCCTGTCTCTAGAGATAGGACATGCTAGGCTTTGACTCGTCGTTCCAATCCTAATAGCTGCAGTTCTCCACGGTTTCTTTGGGCATCAGCAACTTCATAAAGGTGGAGTGGTTTTATGAAATCTGCACCAACTAGATATTCATTGCCATAGGTAAGCAGCTCTGCTTGAGTTAGGATGGTCCAATTCAATGGAACATCTTTATTTAAAAAAAAAATCCTAAATGATACAAGTTTTTTGTACTATTAGGACTACTAACTTTTGACAGATAAATGATTCTTTGTTAGCCAAGTTCCCTTTCTGAGCTCTCCCCCCTCCCCGATAGACACATCCTTAGCACTCTCAGAATTAAAGGTCTAGGTGACTGTTTGGCTGTGATCTTCATTGAAATGGTCGTTAAATTCTTACTCACATTTTGAGGTGCTGCTACTCAAGGTGGACTTAAATGAACTGGTGCTTTGCACCTTTGTGTACAGAACCCCAATTATATAAGCATTTTGTTGTCAGTTATGACTTAATATGACAATGTTTTAGTCCTTTATGATTTTAATACTCAGTTGATATCCTTTTAAAAACTAGGTGAGAAATATTTACATCTGATTGAATCCTTCAACTTTACTCGATCCAACACAGGCAAACATTGGATCTTGGTTATTTGGTTTTTCTGCCTGTAATTCTGAAATGAATAATGTTCCAGTTTCACTTTCTTGTTAGTCTTTTTCTGCCAGTCACTTCAAACATACTTACATGGCAAATACCTACAGTACATGAAAAATCAGTATTATGATGAGGATAAGGAGGGTGTCCTTATCCTTATCTTAATACTGATGATTTGGTTAATCTATTCAACTTT